>NW_022196899.1:25500570-25520933 GCF_008632895.1 Mastomys coucha
AAAACAAAAAAAAAAAAACAAAAAAACAAAACCCACTCACATATGTGTCCTGTAGAGAATAAGAATCTTTTGATTAAGATTTTGAGATTTTTAAAAGATATCTATTGCATATAAATTTTGAGAAAACCAATTCTGGTTTCTTCCTACCCTGTTCTGGTCCTCACAGTCCTCCCAAGTAGAAGTGAGACCCTGACTGGAACCTTCAGTGACCACAGACTTTGTCTTTCATTTAACCCAGAAAATAAAGTCTTATGGACTGGGTGTCCAGAGCCTCTAATATCTAGAGCTCAGACAAGTTCCAAACTATTCTTCACCCCTCCCACCCTCACATTCCACCCACCAAAGATGTTTGTGTTATATTCACACCTCTGTTGCTTGCTTCGCCCCATAGATTTCAAACACTGAGGGAGAGCTCCATCTGCTCTCAGGTTGAGCTCTGTGAATCCCCCCAGTCTACAGTGTCCCTCATGGGCAACGCTGCTGCTCCTGTCTTATTTTCTTTTCTGTCCATCCTTACCCTGTAGGCTGGCAGGGATCTCTACAATTTTGAACTCTCTCTGAAGGATTTATCTTTTGGTATCTAACTTATCACTTTCTTAGGTATAAATGTCTGTTTCCTTTTTCTACTTACACATTAAAGGTAGAAAACTACATTTTATAAAATGACAGGCTGGTGAAAAGTTGATTTTTTTTATCCCAAATCAATCTAACGCGTGTCTTTGAACAAATAATTTATCTTCCCTGTTCATTAGAGTAGTATCACAGACTTTCAGGCAATGTAAGTTAAGATGTCTGATAAAAGACACTTATAAAATAACCAATATTTGATCATTTTCCTCAGTAAACTTTGTCTTTTAATCTTGTCAAGTAGATCTCTGTTTTAGTGCGCTTTCCTTTAAAATACTCCATTCAAATCATGTGCACTCACACTAGCACAGAGTCAAACCCTTGCTTGGGGAGCATGCACTCAAGTGTAGCCAAGGTGTCCCTTATTGGCCCTAAGAAAGAATGAAGACTTGAAGTTGGAGACAGGGAACAGCATTAGGCTAGCCTGTACTAAGGCACCTGCAGTTCATTCTTGCATGTTCCCTTTCTTGAGTGCAAGCAAGCTAACAGCAAGTTTAAGATTGCAGGAAAGTATGCTGTTTTCTACTGAAAGCATCTTTTAAGTAAAGGTCAGCAAAAAATCAACAGCACCCCCTGTCTCTCACCCCTCACCTTTAGGCTGGGATTCCCCACACACCCACACATCACCTCACTTGAATTCCACACCATCCATCTTACATTCTGCTTTGGCTTCCTGTCATTACTCAAAGTACCAAAGATGTCTACAATGCAACTTTAAAGAAAGAGGAATACCCTTTGGTCTCTATAGGCTATTTTTCTTCTCCCTGTGTTACTATTAAAAGAAGAAAAAAACCCACAAACCATTAACCCCAAGGAAACTCTTGACTTAAGAAGGTCAGTATTGTACTGATGTAGAGGTGACTGAGCCAGGAGAGATCCCAGGATAATTTCATGGTCTTACTTTAACACTTGAGGTTTTATCAGCCCAAGGCAAAAATCTAAACTCCCTTTGTTAAAAATGACTTTCTCCACTGAGGCATTATTCAAAAGAAGGTGCCCAGGGATTTTAGGTTATTCCCAGGTGCAACAGGCCACTGAATTAAGAATGAGTAAATGTCAGGAATAGGTTCACAGTGCGTTGAACATTTTCATATGAAAGAAAGGTTACAAACAGAAGCTGAGAGATTGGCCAGACTCTGGAGCAGCCTCAGTATGGACAAGATCCAGACTCCTTCGGTCACTTGTATGGCATTTAAGGCACTGATCATGTCCACTGGCATCTCTGTGCCTCAGTTTCTTCCTGTGTAAATTAGGACTATATCTGCATCACATGGCTTTGTGTGAGTTAAAGGAAGTCACATGTACAAAGTGGCTGCCACACTGCAACTCACAGTGTCTGTCATTGTGACAGTCGGGGGTCGACTGGCATGTCAAAGATTACAGAGTTCAAAGAGGAAGGGCTTTGGAATTCAAATTTTGACTTTATTAGTTCAGTGGCAGGTTGGGGATGATTTTCCACAAAATGGCTAAAAGCCCACATGCAACTAGAGTGGCATTAAAGCATGGAGCAGGTGGTGGTGTTGGAGCAGACGACTCTTTCAATGAAAACAATCACTCCAAGGAAAGAGTGAGGGCAATTGACCAAAGGCCAATAAGGACACAGGACAGGTTCAAATTTTCCTTCCAGAGGCTGGCTGTGGGGCTGAAGAGATAACTCAGAAGATCCCATGTCTTTTCTGGGCCTGCACATACAAGCACATGTGCATGAACGTATAAGCACATACATGCACACACACACACACACACACACACGCACACACATGCACACACACTGGGAGAAGGGAAGACACAGGGACAGAGATACAGATAGACAGAGACAGACAGAAACAGAAAGACAGACAGGGAGACAGAGAGAGGTTAAGTAAATATTTAAAAAAAAATCTTTCCCTGCTGTGTGGTTGGCCTGTTGATACCCTCTTCCATCCTTGTGTTGCTATGTAGACAGCATATTGATACCCTCTCTCTCATTGTTATGTTGCTGTATAGACAGCACATTGATACCCACTCTCTAATCCTTGTGTTGCTATGTAGACAGATGTTGTTACCCTCTCTCTCATCCTTATCTTGCTGTGTAGACAGTGCATTAATACCCACTCTCCCAGCCTTATCTCGCTACATAGACAGCATGTTGATACCCTTTCTCTCATCCATATCTTGCTGCGTGGACAGCACATTGACACTCACTCTTCCATTCTTATGTTGCTATGTAGACAGCACATTGAGACGCTTTCTCTCATCCTTATGTTACTGTGTGGATGGCACATTGCTGCCCTTCTCATTTATTCCCCACCCTTCTCCCAGCGGCAGGTTCATGGTCCTCACCCTCAGCTGTGGACTGACAACTGAGAGACAGAAAGCACAATGAGATCTCTAGAGCCTGAGTCTCTCACCAGCCCCCACTTGTTCAAAACAGGGTTCGCAATGCTTGGTTGAGCTATGAACCTATCACTTCTGCCTTTGGAACCTGAGTCTTAGAGGTATGCCAAAGAAAGCCAAGGAGCGAAACCCATGCAGAAATGTTCATTTTTATATAATCACTTGCTAAGAAGAAGAGCTCCCAAATACACATCATGATACACACATCAATACCACACTGTGTAGGCCAACAGGCACCTTGCATGAATGTGAGCCATCCCTAAGAATTGTGAATTTGCTGCTCACTTAAGTTCAGATCTGCCCTAAAATCTCCATTTCTTGCACTTGAGAAAACCAAGACTCAGAAAAAGTGATTATTTTTCCCCAGATCCACAGCTTGTTTGAAATAATGTTATGGTTCAAGCTATAGTCACTTGTCTTGTACCCAAGACCTTGAAGCATTGCAAGAGATATTTGCCAGTCATTCGACAAGCTTTCTTTCTGCATCTTATCAAGTACACATCCAAATCTACAGACATAAGCCATGATATCCCACAAGGACCAGGCTGGAAGGTCCAGGACACAAGGAAAAGCAGCTGACATTGCCAATTGGCTCTAAAATCTGTGCATTAAAATCTGTCTTCAATAGACCCCTCCCCTGCCTGCTAAGCAAACCCCTGATGCTTCATAATGATGTTAACCAGGTTTATAGGTTTGTTTTAAATGGTGAAGACTGGTAGATTTAATAACATTCTCACCCTGAACTCCACTCTGAGAAGGAATGAAAAGGCAGGTAAGGTGTATGTGTGTGTGTATGTGTGTGTGTATGTGTGTGTGTGTGTGTGTGTGTGTCCACACATGTGCACACAAATAAGTGATGTGTTTGTAATGAAGTTCACAATTTTTCCTTAATATATCAGGTTGATTCCCTTTCTTTTTTTGTCTTTTGGGGTAAAACATATGGTAGGGAAGATGAGAATATGAAAGGATGGAGAGAGAATTTCCTGCCACCAATCTCTAAGATAATTCAGGCTGAAAACCCATTTGAGGATAAAATACTAAGCATGTCTTAATTTCCTTTGCCCAATATTTACCATAACATTGAATGTGTAAGTGTACATACTCTATTCTCATTTTCCCCAAATCAGTTTAACTCCAAATGCAAGGACTGTTTCTTTAAAGTCTCCCCAGACCAAGTAGGGTACAGAACACAAAACAGTTCTTCTGATACCTAAAAGATATTTTAATAGCTGTTCTAATTCAAGCAAATATCATAATTATCCTTCTTCTTGCTTTTGCTTTTAATTGTAGAAAACCAAACACTTGATTATCATGAAATGATTATAATTTATATTCAAAAGCAAGGACATAATAAACTCTACACATTGAAGCTCAGGAGTCTACTGAATCTGTGAGTCACCACCATGGACACTTCTGATTGTCCTCAGGATGCTGGTCAGAGGATGGCCTCAGCTGAGTAGACGGATATTAGATGTCATTCATATTTCAAAGGCATACAGGACCCAAGAGCTTCTCACTGGTGGAGCTACGGTAAAGAAAAGGGAAAAGTGCCCCTATTTAGTGTTATTCTGGTAGATAAGTGTTGTCTCCACTTATCACACTGTTCCTAAGATAATACTGCACTAGTCCATATAAATCAGTTTCAATAAAACATCACAGTGGAATTCAACCTGACCCTTCACCTAAAACTTGAACTTCTAAATTGTTCTCCAGTTAAACTCACTTAAGATTTATGATAGGCACATAAAATGTGAAAGAGGAAACACATTGTCTTTGCTGCCCTACCTATGATGCCATTAGGCATCATGTTGGAAAGTAAAATACAAGTTGGGAACTGGCCTTGGCCTAGATGTTTTTACAAGATGTCATTAATATACATGTACAATATATATAATATATATACATATACACATGTATATATAATACATGCATATATCTGTGTGTACATATGTATATACTGTCTATCTGAAGCAGGGTCTCGTGTAGCCCGGGATGGATTTAAAATCATTACATAACTGAAGATGACCTTGAACTCTTGATCCTCCTGCCTCTATCTCCTGATGTCAGACATGTGCTGCCACACCTAGCTTGATAAAAGACTTCTTGAAAGATGAACCTGACCCCAGAAAACATAGACTTTTTGAACAGTCTGCTAAAAACAGCCAGAGATGTGGGCAAATGGCTTGTATGCAAGGAAAGATGGGTATGAGAGAATGGGAGGAAGAAGTTTGGGCTCAGAATATGAATGCCATCCATCACTTAGCACTCGGGTAAGGTTTAAATGCCCCCCTTTCTCACTCTCGTGCATGTTTGTGGTTATTATGTATATATGTGGAGTCCAGAAATCAGTGTTAGGTGTCTTGTTCAGTTACACTCCACTTTATTTTATGATATATATTTTATTTTAATTAAAATATAATTATACCACTTCCCCTCCCTTTTCCTCTCTGAAACCCCTCCCATGTACCCACTTACACCTCAAATTTATGAGGTTTTCCTTTATTGTTATTACATACACACATACACACACATATGGTATGTATAAATTGGTATTGACAACCTATTAAGATATCATCCTTAAGAGAGTTCAATTCTCCCTCTCTCAGCAGCCATCAGTTGCCTATTGTTTTTTTCTGGAAGTGGGGCCCTGTGAGATTTCCCCATTCATATTAACATGACTGTTGATATTGTCATTGTTCAGGTCTAGTTTAGGTGGCCCTATTGTTGAAGTATCATGTATAGTGCAAGCCTGTCATTTCTAACACAATCTTCCAGCAGACTTCCTGTCCTCCGGCTCTTATAGTCTGTCCATCTTCTCTTCAGTGATATTCCTTGAGGTTTAGTTGTTTTATTGAAGGAGTTGTATTATAGACATATCCAATGGGATTAGGATCCTTGTGATCAATTGATCTTTGCATTAATTTTGAGCAATCAATTTCACTTGACTAGCTGGCTAGAGAGCTCCTAAGAGTCTCCTGTTTCCACCTCTCCAGGGCTGGGATTACAGGCATATGCCCTTGCATGTACTTGTGACTGACTGGCAAGCCCTTAATTGCTGAGCCACCTCCCCAGATTCAAAAGCACTAATGGTACTGTAGAACTGTTAAAATTGGATTTTCACAAACATAATCTTCAGGATAAATGAGGGCAAGCAGAGAAAAAGAGCCAGCAATCACTGAAAATCAATATAAAACAGCAAAATTGATTTACCAAAGACTCTTATACTTAATAACAGCTCTTTTGACTACTAAGCTGACTGTGTGATTCTCTCATCACATCCTGATAACACAACTATAAGTAGGGTTGCTTTATAGTTTTCCCAGGACAAATTTGAGGCATAAAGAGGATATATGCAACTTGGCTAAAACAGAATAGTTAGCAAGTGGTTCAAACTCAGGTTATCTAACCTTGATACCAGACTCTGAATTCTTAATCTCTGTTGCAAAGATATCACAAGCCTCTATGCCTGTGAAACAATGACCTTCAGAGAATATGATTATGAGTAATTCCAATGAACTTCTCATAAGGAGTCACTTCTGAAATATTTACCGGCCAAATCCTGAAATGCCAATTGCTACTGAAGCACTGTGCTCCTTCATCACTGGCTGTCACAGGATGGGAACTAAGAGGAAGTGAGATGGGGACCATTCGAAAGCATTCATGATTAAAGAGAAAAACATTTTTCTTATCAGCATCACCTTAAGTATGATCAGAAATGACAATTCCTTGCATTCTTTTCTGATGGAATAACAAGTAACCTACCAGAAAACAATTTAACTGTTTTTTAACAGCCAATATTGAATCTCTGCCAATAGCAGCACATGGATTTTGTTTCTCCTTAAAAATGAAGAACACGGCTTCATATGAAAGCTTCTATGAAGTCAGCATAACTACTATTTGTTGGTAGAGTGCTGGTCCAGCATGCATGGAGTGCTGGGCTCTATCTCCAGCACCACACAAAAGCCATCTGAGACTTCAGCAGTCAGGAAATGGAGGCAGGAGGACCAGGAATTCAAGTCATCCTCAACTACATAGGGAACATGAGACCAGTCTGTTCTATGAAGTTGCTTTCAAATTAGTATTGGTTACTATACAGGAAAACATACTGTCTAAGATCTAAAACCATTTGGGTGTTGTGTAAAGGGATGGGTTCCTGCTTTCTGAAAATGATTCCTTTGTGAATAGAAGCTCTCTATGAAGATTTTACAAGGCTGCTAAGAACATATGAGTAAATTCTAGATCCTTGCCATTTTAAATGGAATTTCTTAAAGATGGTGCATTGAAGAGAGATGCTACAAATGATGAATTGGCTGAGCAGAAAGTGGCTTACTAGAAGGGTCTTTGCCAGTGGTAATGACAGACCTGCCACCTGCTGCCCAGGTTGACCATACAACTGGGAGGTTTCATTGCACAGAGAGTAAAAAAATTCACACAGGATATTTGATTTACTTCATTTATTTACTTAGTCTTTATTCTTTTTTAATTTCATGTGTGACTGATGTGGTTTTATATATATAAAAGCCAGAGTTTGACTTCAACTGTCTTCCATAATCTCTCTCTATCTTATATATATGTTCTGGGAAATCTACACTCAAGTCCTCATGTTTATAAAACAAACACATATGAAATCACTCCAGCCTTTTAAAAATACCTTTTATTTACATACCTAATTTGGTTTTTTAAATTTATTTATTTTGCTGGCTAAAGGTTGGAGTTGGAGACTCATGAATTTTAGGTTAACTTTCTAGGGATGAACTACAATCCTAGTCCACAATGGTAAGACAATTTTTTGCTGTCCATGAATCTTTTTTCAGCAGAGTGTATTCATTTCTCATCAATAAATTCCCAGTGTATGACCTAAGGTCTGATTTAACATTGTGACCACTGGGTTCATCCCTGGTGAGCGATGTCACCTTGAACAAGTCACACAGACTTTCACATACCAGTTTCTACATCTGTTGAATGGCTTCTCACAATACAGAACATATGACCGAATTCTAGATCCTTGTCATTTTAAATGGAATTTTTTAAAGATGTAAATGAGGATGTACCTGTGAGTGAAGTGTATTGGAAAGTTTTATTGGAAAGTTTTAATAAAGTAACACATGAAACATATGCAGGAACAATGGACAATAAATCAAATGTAGCCACTGTTATAAAAGCAAACTTTTAAAACACTGTTCACAAAGCCTATATCAGTAGAATGTTTTATGTCGAATAATCAGTCTCATTCTTCTTAGCCAAAATGTGTATGCTATGGAACAAGCTGGGGATAAAAAGACCTTCCTTTATTTCAGCAGATTGTTAAGTCCCTTGTTCTTGGTACTAACTCCAACAACAAAAGTCCCCATCTGTGATACTGAGGAATGCTGCAATCACATATTGAAAAGTAGAATGTGCTAATTCCATACCAGCCTCAGCGTTTGAGCTCCCCATGAATAGGAAAGCTAATTTGTCAGCGAAATCTGAGATAGTATCATGGAAGACTGGATATTTGATCTGTGACTTAAAGACAGGGCTCAAACATGAATTGAAAATGAGAAGAGGCAAACAGACACCTTAAACATTACAAAGGGAAAGTAATCAAAGAAGGAATCTATCCAATGTGATGAGAATGAGAGAAAGAAAGGCAAAAGACAAGAAAAGATTGGAAGCATGGAAAACGTGGGGGCAGTGGGGAGCAAATTGTTGGCCAGAGTTCAACTGAGGATCACTGAGAAGAACTTCCTAAGACACTGGCTGGGAAGAGGTGTACATTAAAATGAGGATCCTCCCTGGTGAGCCTGACTTAAAAAGAGCTGCAAAATGTGGAGGCCAACGTCCTGATATGAGCTTTCACAGTTGTAGGTTGTCACTTTGGGGAATAGAACAAACCCTGAAGGAAAGAGTGCAACTGGGACTAGACAAGGAGAAGCAGCTAAGCTGCAGGAGACCATAGTTTAGAAGAAGTTACTGAGTGCAGAGATGGACCAGTCAGTCACATTCTTGCTTCCCAATTGTGAAAACTTGAAGTCACATCTCCAGAACCCATATCAAAAACCAGTGGGCACCTGTAAGCACAATACTGAGAGACAGGAGACAGATATGGGAGTTTTTCTAGAAGCTTGAGGCCACCTAATCTGGCTTATATGCTAAAATGTTAGGTCACTAAGAAACTCTGTCCCAAAACAAAAGATGGGAGATATGAAGATTGAAACTTCAAAGTTGTCTTTTGATCTCTATATGTGAGCCATGTCAATATACTTCACTCACAGGTGCATCTCCGTTCACAAAGCTATGCATGTGCATGCACATAGCACACACACACACACACACACACACACACACACACACACACATACACACACACACACACACACACACACACACGCGCACACACACACACACCATGGAGGTGAGGGGTGTTGGTGACTGGAAAAGAAAACCAAGTGTGTGAGTTCCTTTTGTGGTTTTGTCAAAATACCTGAGATAAACAATTTAAGGGGAATGGGGCTATTCTTGGTTTATGATTTCAAACCATGGTCACTTGAGATTGGACCAGCACAGTTATGAAAAGGCATTTGTGGAAAGCTGCTCACTTTGAAGCTTTCAGGAAACAGTCAGGGAAGGCAGTATATACACATCCAAAGCCAATGACTACCTCCTCCCATTACACCCCCTCCTGATTTCCATCACCTCCTTGTAATGTCATCAAATTGCAAATCTATCTGTGGGTTAATCTACTGATGAAGTTAAAGACCGAGGCCAGGACACTTCTCCAAAGCCCATCAGCTGTCACCTAAGGTGACTAATAAGTCTTTGGAGGACATTTGAAACTCAAGCCATAAATGCAAGTGAACATAGAAGCCTGATTGTCAAGAGAAGAGAGAACTTCATGGTGGTGACTGGGAAACAAACTCTCAGTGCCTGAGGAGTCCTCCCAGAAGATAAAGATCTTGAGATTTGTCTTGCCCACATAGTAACAACAACCAAAGCCATTTCAGTATAGGAACAACATCATGGAGGCAAGAACGGGGAAGGAAAAGATGCACAAGCCACAGCTTTAGAGATGAGGGAAGAGATCATGTAGATAATGAGGGGTTGGTACATTCACAGGAAAAAGGCAGTGAAGTGGGCTAAAGCTGAAGAGTCAGCAACAGTTAATGGATGAGCTAGGACCTCAGCACACTGGAAATCAACTCTTTCCTCTTTTAACTTAACACTCAACTTCAGACACTTAGATAATATTCATCTCTGACCCTCATCTGTGGCAATTTTGATTACAGTTTTCTGTATAGATGGGCCCACCATTTTTATCTACTACATTTGTTTTGGTTTTTGGTGTTTTTAATGTGTGCTTGGGTAGTATAACCATTCCTTAGTACAGGTGGGCACCGGACCAAGACATGATAGATATCTGTTGTTGGACACAAAAGCTCCTTCCTCTGAGAAGAGGGCAAAGAGGTATTGGCTAGAGAAATAAGAACAGGGCAAAATAAGAGCAGAAGCATTTTGAAGGAAGAAGGCTGAGAGAACTCCCGGTGGTGTTCTCAGAGTAAGAAGACAGACAGAGGTTAGATAGGAGGCAAGAGAGAGTAAGGTGGGTCATGACCGAAATGTAAACTGTCTCTGGTCCCTCTGAGCATCTGAGCAGAGGACTGGATTCTTTCCTAGTACGTGTGACACCCTAGATTTAGTCTCTAACACAGACTTTTTACAGGCATTGGAGCAGGGACATTTCTCCTCCCAACAGCTTTGGTTGGCATTTCCTGAAGAGGTACCAAAAAAGGAATGCTACCCCTTAATTCCTCTTAGGAGAAAGAAAAAGAATTTATAATCAGAGAAATTCAAAAAAATAAAGAGTTATGAATAACCAGGAAGAATGCTACAGCAGGCTGTCATGAGAGAGAGAGAGAGAGATCTGAGCTGTAGATTCAGCTGTCTGTAAATGATTCAAAACTGGTCCATGGAAGAATCTCTGAGACTGTCCTCCAGCTCCTCCCACACGTGTGATAGATGAACTGACATGAAAAGAGGCCCGGAGACTTGTCTACCACCAAGGTGGCAAGCACCAGGACACCTGGATGTTGAGACCTGTGAATCACACCCATGCCTGGGGCTTCCATTCCCACTGGGCAGCTGAGCTTCTCAGTTAGCAAAATGGCTGTATTTCTTCTGTGAGGATTAATAAGAAAATCCATAAATTGTTTTTTAGTGCTTTGCAAGAGAAATGGGGGAAAGTTCAATTTCTTCTTCATTGCTATTATTACTTGGATCAGATTGAATTCCTGTATCTCTTAAGAGTTTCTTCTAACTAGTGAATTTTCCCATTTTGAACAAAGACAGTTTTAAATTGCCCATAGAATATATAGATATAAAGTGTAATGATTCAGTTGCTATACTTGGTACATTGTTAGAAATCCAGACACATAGAAAAAGGAAAAGTCTCCAAGCCTAAGCAAACAGCAAGGTAGAGCCTGCTAGAGCTTCCGAAGACGATTTTAAGAAACTAAGAAGCAGTGCATACAGAGACAAGGTCAGTGAGCTCTTTCTAGCAGCTACTCCAGCTCTGAGAGATGAATGGACCGATCATCTCTTTGGCTCTTTTCATTTCTGACTTTAATCACAATTTTGCCATCATTTTACCAAAGCTCCAAAAATGGTTTAAAAAAATGATACAATAGACCATGGCTTTAGAACAGTATAAAAAGAATTACAAATAAGTTTCAGTTTCAAATTTTTCATCTATAGAATGGGAGTATATAAATATTGTTGTGTTTGCTCTGTCTCAATGGGATTGACAGTACGTTTTTTGGCTGCATTCAGCCAGTTGCTATTTACTTCCTATGGCTGAAAGCCCTGTTCCCAGCCTATAGCTCCAGGCAGGGCAAGGGCGATATCACTGCATTTTTGGACCAATGGGCCTGGGCATCTTTCTTTTGTAGACAAAAGCTTGGACCACTATGGAAGAGAAGGTTAAAGGAAGAAAGCTGACCGTGGGGGGAGAACACACAGAGTAACAGTGGCAACTGGAGTCTCCCTTGTATTTTGTACACAGCCCCTGAGTTTAGAATGCTTTTGTTGCTATGGACATAGATGCTAAAGAGAACAGTACTGGTCTGGGCATTCGGAAAATGAGCTAAAGGATGGAGACTAGAGTGAGCACTGTGAGTGAGCACGGTGTTTTGTCTCTGGACGTCTCTTGCAAGGTCGGAAGTGAGGGAACCCTTTTCTCATAAAGAAAAAAAAATAAGTGATTTTTTCTTCTCTGAATTAGATTTGGGCAGTTTTGATGATTTTCATGTGTGTTTTCTCATATTTTAAAAATAATATAGTATTCATTTACAGATCTCATATTCCATCTCAAAACACGGGAGTCTTGGGATTTTTCTCAGCCTTTGAAATTCTCAATTATTTTACTGTTAGGATTCTCTTCTGTTTGATAAATTTTCTAAAAGAAATTCTGTCTAGACATGTATTCTGAATTGGAAAAGAGACAGAAACACCTAGATGAGTCAAGAAAGAAAACATCTTAGCCTCAAGGGAGAAGGGGGCTGTATGTTACATGGGCTAACAGGGACCCACACTCACGAGACTGAAGGAACAGGCAGAACTGCCCAGGCCAACAAATGTATGGCAAGAGGATGGAAACACAGAACAGAGGAGTAGGGTGTGTGTGTGTGTGTGTGTGTGTGTGTGTGTGTGTGTGTTTGTGTGTGTGTATGTGAGTGAGTGTGTGTGTGAGTGAGTATGTATGTATGAATGTGTGTGTGCATGTGTGTGTGAGTATGTGTGTATGTGTGTGTGTGTGTGTGCATTGTGAAGAGAGGCAGAGCTGGAGTCATGAGAACAGTGAAGAGTGTAGACACTGTTGAAGTCAACCGCAGAATATGACATTGCCCAGTGGTGTCAGTGGGGTGGTATGCTGCAGCCGCCAAACATGCTGCTCAGCCTTGGTTCACTTCTTGGATTGGACTTCCTTGAAGGATCACTGTGGTCTGTGATGCCACTGAGGGCCATGAGTGGGTCAGTGGTCCTGACATGGCCAGGGACCTGGTTGATGTGTATGGCTCATATTACTACCAAAGGCCATGAGGAATTTCATGGTCTATGCTGAGGCCTGAAGCCACATCAATGTCCATGGGCTGTGCTGCCATCAGGGGCCATGTTACTATGGGTGGCCTGCCACTTAAGGCCATTGTGAGGTTCATGATCCTGTGACAGCTGGGACCATGTTCATGGTCTAGGCTGTCTCCAGACACCATGATCTATACTACCACTATCACTGACTGTAAAGAACAAGCTACTTTGACAGTGAGATCATTGACTACAGCAGGCTCACAGTTGAGAAAGAGGGACATGGAAGGCTTCTGTGACAACCCCTAACCTCCCACCCCTTAAAAGTAACAACCTAAACAGGAAGCCATTGATAAGAACTCTTAAAAAGTGTGATAGGCTGAGTAGTACTCCATTGTGTAGATGTACCACATTTTCTGTATCCACTCCTCTATTGAGGGACATCTGGGTTGTTTCCAGTTTCTGGATATTATAAAGGCTGCTATGAACATGGTGGAGCATGTGCCCTTATTACATGTTGGAACATCTTCTGAGTATATGCCCAGTAGTGGAATAGCTGGGTCCTCCGGTAGAACTATGCCCAATTTCCGGAGGAACAGCCAAACTGATTTCCAGAGTGGCATGAAATTCTTGGGGAAATGGATGGACCTGAAGAATATCATCCTGAGTGAGGTAACCCAATCACCAAAGAACACACATGGTATGCATTCTCTGATAAGTGGATATTAGCCTAGAAGATCAGAATACACAAAGTACAAACCACAAACCATAAGAAACTCAAGAAGAAGGAAGTCCAAAATGAGGATACTTCATTCCTTCTTAAAAGGGGGAACAAAATACCCATGGAAGGAGTTGTAGAGGCTAACTTTGGAGCAGAGACTAAAGGAAAGACAATTCAGAGACTGTTCCAACTGGGAATTCTACCCATATTCAGTTATCAAATCTAGACACTATTGTTTATGCCAACAAGTGCTGGATGACAGGAGCCTGAGATAGCTGTCTCCTGAGAGGCTCTGACAGTACACGACTAATACAGAAGTAGAGGCTCACAGCAATCATTGGACTGAGTACAGGGTTCCCAATGAAGGAACTAGAAAAAGGACCCAAGGAGCTGAAGGGTTTGTAGCCCCTTAGCATGACAACAATATGAACTAACTAGTACCCTCAGAGCTCCCAGGGACTAAAGTCCAACCAAAGAGTACACATGGTGGGACTCATGGCTCCAGCAGCATGTGTGTAGCAGAGGATGGCCAAGTCGGTCATCAATGGGAGGAGAGGACCTTGGCCCTGTGAAGGTTCTATGCCCCAGTGTAGGGGAATGCCAGGGCCAGGAAATGGGAGACGATGGGGTGGTGAGCAGGGGAGGGGGGAGGGAACAGGGGATTGTTTCAGTTTTGTATTTTATTTTTTTCTTTTTCTTTTTTCTTTTGGAGGGGAACCTGGGAAAGGAGATATTGTAAAAAAGAAAACATCTAATAAAAAAAGTGTGATAAGGTTGCTGACGTGTAGCTTTGCATAGCTGGTGACTTCTGGAAGGGGTGTGGGAAGGGAAAGATTCAGTTCTATTTAAAGGACAGGTCACTGAAAAATATGACCATGATCCTGTGAGTTTGCAGATAACACACATTGGACTGTTGCTGTTGTTGTTGTTGTTGTTGTTGTTGTTTTGTTTTGTTTCAGGATGGGGAAGTCATAAGTGTTGGTGAAGAAGACAGGGAAGAACAGGGAAAAGAGTGTGATTGGCATGTATGATGTGAAATTCCCAAAGAATCAATAAAGATATGTTGAAAATACGAATAAAACATTTTAATGGGTGTTTTTGTCAATAGAGGTTTTGACATCACAGGTATTAATTATTCAAAGCTATGCTGGTCTCTACTCTGATTTCATGCACATAGTAATGGCCTCACAAACACTCAATAATGTCCTTGCCATTAATTATTCAAACGTTGCTCTAGTTTTCATTCTGATTTTACACACAAGGGAATGGCCTCACAAACATATGAAAAAAAATCTTTAATTTTCCACAGGCTTTTTTTTTCTTCTACCCAAAATTAAACCTTTGTATTTGTGTGATAAAGAAACACATACAAATTCAAACTGACAGCAACTCATGGGTCCCTAGTATCCTGGACCGTCCTGGGATATATCACTCACTTTTCAAAATGATTGTTAATGGCCTGCTTAAGGACCATTTCCTTTCAAATTAGCCAGATTATGCAGACATAGTGAGGTCTGCTATCCCATCCACTGGGGTGGGAGGGAAGAGAGAGAGAGAGTGGCGGGAGAGAGGTGCCAAAAGAAAAAACAGAAAAGAAATAGACGGTGTGTGAGAGAGAAACTTGGGAAAGGATTAGTGAGATTATTTTGTAACTTCAGATCAACCAAAAATACTTCACACTTTTCAACTTTGTACTATTTATCTAAAATCCTTCCTCTAAATGGTTAACCTTAAACAACTCTGTATTGACAACAAGGCAGGTGGGAAGCAAAACAATTGACAAACAATCAGGAAGCCTAGGGCCAAAATCTCCCTGGTTATCTGCTGTCTGGTCTGGAGAACACCTCTCCCAAGGTAAACTGCTCAGACTTAGATTGATGAAGTGACTACCATACACAATTTAGCTCTTGGGCTTTCTTATCAAAGCAAAGATAGTTTTGTGGGAAAGCAGGCTCCAAATCAAACTTAGTTGATTAGCTAGTCACTTAATGAAACATATGTACTTCTCATGCAAAGCTCAGGTGTTTCTTCCTGGGGTGTATTTAGGTGTTGCCTCTGTTAGCCAGTGTGTTTAGAGATGCAGGCTTCACTAGCGTTAAATGATAAATTAATGTGACTATCAGCTAACAGTGTTGTATCAGTTATGGATCAGGGATATATGAGATGATTTCTGTCTTATCTTCTAAAAAGTCTTTGAAATAACTTGAAGTAAGTGCGATTCTATCTTCAGATATAGACACTGGAGATTGACCACGGTCACCTGCCCAAAAGAAAATATCTGACAAAAAAACACAATCAAGACTCAAACCCAGCACTGTTTAATCTTAGAATGAGCTCTTGTTCCCATGATACTATCCGCTCATTAGGGACAGCTTTGCAGAGGCCCTAGATGGTCCTGGACACTCACAAGCTCACAATGCATAGCCTCTGTGTCCCCTAAAAACAAGGTCATGTGTGGTACTGAGCAGTGTTTGAAAATATACCTGTCAAATTGCATTCACAAATGCAGACTCTTTGTTCTAATAATTTATCATCTCTCTCCGCTATGAAATTAAGTATGAATCCATAAAATTTAGTCATAAGGATAATGTTATTTGAACAGGAGCAAGATGGCATTATGAATAATAGATTTCAATCTATTAAGCACAGAGCTAGAGCAACTGTTTAACAGGATAATGCAAGGATTATTATAGAATCTAAAGAGATTATTGTAAGTGGTGCATGATCCCTTCTCTATCAATCAAAGTAAAACAATGCAGAGGAATGGGCCTTCATGTTTGTTTGCTGTTGTGTGAGAGCTGTGTGGAGCTGTTGGCTATGTTAGTTAGGATGCACAGGCTCTATTTTAAACAGCTCTATGATTCCCAGCAAACTGCTGATCCCTTTGACCTTAAATGTCCTTATGGCTGGAAATGACAGGGGTGGCGTAAGATCAGATGACATTTTCAATCTGCCCAGTTCTAAAACCCAATCTGTAATAGCACTGAAATAGATTTCTATGTTCATGTAACTAGAAATTCTCACTTTGCTTTTTTTAATTTTACTTATATGTGTGTTTTGCCTGCATGTATATTTGTGTGCCATGTGAGAGTAACAGCCATCCACAGAATCCAGAAAAGGGTATTAGATCCCCAGGAACTAGAGTGACAGGCAGTTGTGAGCTGCCGTGTGGAGGCTGGAAGTCAAACTCAGGTCCTCTGGAAGAGCAATCAGTGCTCTTAGCCTCTGACTGTCTCTCCAGTCCCTTGCTTCACACCCCCTCTGCCCCTGCCAAATGATCCTTGTCTTGAGATCCAAGTATTCTTCATGACAAAGTTCAGGAGGAGGGGAAACCAGTAGCTTTTGAGCTCTGCTGTAAGTTACATCCATGACAATATGGCAAGGCCAGAGAAAGGGTACCAGGGGTGTTAGCAAAAGTGTAAGTGGACAGGGGAGATGGCTCAGTGGGTAAACCACATGCACTGCAGGAACAAAGCCTGAGTTTGAGTCATGGCACTCACATAAAAAGCACCACACAGAAAGTTCATGCTTATAATCTCAGTGCTGTGGAAGTAGAGAGTGGAGGGTGGCTGAGGTTCACTAACCAGCCAGTCTAGCCTACTTGGAACAGGCATGAGATAAGTGAGAGGCTATGTTTCCAAAAAAGGCAAGTGGTGATGGAGGAACAATATCTGTTATTGCAGGATATTTCATCACACTGTGAACCCAGAGATTGTTATTTACTTAAGAAAATAAAGCAAGTGATCTTCATGCTAGGAAGAATTATGTTTACTGACTGCAACTACTTGCTGCCTTCTACAGCAGACAGCTTCTGAGGAGAGGAGAATCTGTTGTTGGCTGAGTGGCCATAAGTGTGGTTACCCTATGTGTACAGCTAAGCCAGTATTAAATTGTCTTATATATTTAAAGGAGAGAGATGGTAAAATCCCTAGAGAGAGCATCCTGGGAAGGGGCTCTGTAGCTCATGAAGCTAAGAGCCAGCAGTGAAAAGTTATGAATGGAGAAAAGATACTAAGAGCCCTACCTAAAAAAAAAAAAAAAAAAAAAAAAAAAAGAGCTTAGGCGGTTCCATGTTCTAGTAGTCTTTTCATTTGCTTCTGATACTAAACTCTGAACAAACCATATGATCTTTGATGGTGCTTGAGTGCAAGAGGACTTTTATTCTAAAGATAACTCTATGATAAATCTAGCCTCTGAGACTTCTCTAGAAAATGTGCGGCAAGGAGAAGGGCTGCGACCAACCAGTTTAAACTTGCAAAATTGATTGGATAGTCTCATAGCCTGAAATAGCCCCTGACTGAGCTTTGGCCATGTGAAGCCAGGGGTGAATGCATGTAGGGTCAATTCTACATGTGACACTAGGCACATCTCTAACTCAGGCATATTTGAAGATCAAACAGAAAGGCTGGAACTCAGTAGTAAGGAGGGTACTGAGGAGGGCAGGCCCTGTAGAATGGCTTTCAATTTCTACGTTTCTATACTCAGAAAGACAAAAAAATTACAAAAGGCAACTGCCAAGCAAAACAACATCCAGAATCCTTGAAAGAGACATTAAAGAATCAAAGGACATTGGGGGGGAAGGGGGAGTAGGTAAGATACAAAGTACATCCCAGCCCTGTTGGAGGTGGGCTAACTACTTGGGGAAAGTACAAAGTAGACTTGGAGAATGTGGTGGTTGTATTAAAGGTGTTTGAAGATTGTTACATGGAAAATGTTACTATGGTGTTGTCCCTTAAGGGCTAGAAACAGAAAAAAAGAGAGAGCCATTAAGAAAGAAATGAATAGATACTTGTAAGGTACTCAGAACAGAGTAAGAATTACAGAGCTAAGCATTAAATAAAACTAAATGTGCTTCCTGTTCAGAGATATCTGGAGATTAAAGTTGTCACAGTTTTGGGATAGGGAGGAGGCATTTGTGACATAGGTAGGTGACAGTGTTATGAAAGATGGGGAAGTCATCCAGCCTTGGAGTTTATCAAGTCCAGGCCTAGAAGCTTCCCTGAGCTAGCTGCAAAGCTTGGGTTCAGTTTCATCTGCATCAAATACTTATAGGTAAAGTCACCTTTCCTGTCCTGGTTGGACTCACATATCATCTCCCTTCTCAAAAGACTCATCCCAGCCTTGGCAGAACAATCAAACAATATTGGGAGTTAAGTTGTAATGAGGATAGAGTATGAAGAAGCTATACAAGAGCCTAAAGGGAAGGGTGATGTCCTTGGAAGTCAGAGTCCTGTGACTTCATAGCCCCAAAGTTATGTGAAAAGCTGTGCATAGTCAATGTGTACCTTCAACCCCAGCACTGTAGCCGGTAGGGGCAGGAGACACCACCAGCCTAACCCCAGGCTCAGTGAGTGGGAATTCCTATTAGGAGGGAATGAGGCAGAGTGATGGACCTGATCAACTAGATGTCCTCACTTGACATCTTCATTCATACATCTACACACACACACACACACACACACACACACACACATAGAGAGAGAGAGAGAGAAAGAGAGAGAGAGAGAGACAGAGACAGAGACAGAGAGAGACAGAGACAGAGAGACAGAGAGAGAGAAACAGAGAGAGACAGAGAGAGACAGAGATGGAGAGAGACAGAGGGAGAGACAGAGAGACAGACAGAGAGACAGAGAGACAAAGAGAGACAGAAAGAGACAGAGAGACAGACAGAGAGAGAGACACACACAGAAAGAGACAGACAGACAGAGACACACACACAGAGACATACACACACACAAATACACATTTTGATTTTTTTAAAAAGATATTAACTCTTTACAATGAGGTAATATATATTAGAATTTATATACATCTTATCACATTATGATCCTTACTTAAACCACACAGAGGTAGATACTTCAATTTCAAATCATTCAAACTAGATAATCTATGTATGAAACTCCAAGAAACAAAGATTTATGACAGAAGACAAAGTGGTTCTAAAACATAAAGATTCAGATTTGGGTAGAAGCATCTGTCCCCGAAAACAATGGCCAGTGTAAGGCATCAGTGTTCAAACCAGACAGGAGGTGCAGCACTGAAGTTGATCTGGGTGTCAGAGTGCTGGGGACAGCAGATAGAAAGAACCCAGCTGGCAGAGCAGAGATGAAGACGAGCTCACTCGCCACTGTGTCCTGTTGCACAGTGTAGAGCAGGGCCTCTGCAACGGGAAGGGTGCTAAGAAAGATTAATCCGACAGTTCGGTGCAGGGGACTGTTAGATAATTTCCATGCCTTTACATGTGTCACCTCAGCTAATCCTCATCGTAACCATAGGAAAAAAGGAAATAAAATATCCCCATTTTTTTACACAAGAGAATTGGGGTTATGTTTAATACACTTTCTCAGATGCCCTATGTGGATGGATTATAAATTGATAACTATATTGAGAAGCCACCTGGAAGAATCTATCAAAATTTTTCAAGACTGATTGCTGTAGCAATTCACTTTCTGGTGGTGACTCCTCAGAAATGCTTTCTCTTGTATACAGGAAGACCGCATTCTCTTTGCTTTTAAGACAGTACTATGCCAATATTAAAGTTTGAGAGCCAGCCTAAGCATTTTTTTTTTTTTTTTTTTTTTTT
>NW_022196899.1:25520943-25537356 GCF_008632895.1 Mastomys coucha
CTAAGAATGTATCCCAATTCTAAATTACTCTGAAGGAAATAACAATGGTGAAAGGAGTGAATTAAATTTAGCTGAGTGCCTGGGGAATATTTTTTTCTTTTCCTTAAATTTCTACTAGTGTCTGTTTTGTACACAAAGGGTTGGATTTCATGAGATCTTTATCTCAAGTTTACCCTGTTATACTTCATGAGTATGAACATGTGAGATACAAGGCCATAAGTATATCTTTTAATGAACAAAATACATATATTAATATTACAGAATATTAATGTCTATGGAAAAGTCTAGAACAGTGTGTGACAGGTACTTAATGCCATTAACATGTCAAAAGTATGAGGTAAAGGCTGGGGTGGAAGAAACCTCTTTCCACTGTCCACTCTGTCCTTTTCATTAAACTATTTCAAATAAGTATATACTACTCCATTAAAACACAAAGACAGGAAGGCTCGTGGATTCTTCAGTCATATAAATGTCACTGGTTATTCTAGTTCACCCCAGTTTCTGCTGTGCAACCTACTTCTGAATTTACAGTTTGGGAGTGCCCCCCACCCATCCAATGAGCCAGCTCTGTCAAGGGTGTGAAGTGAAGCCTAGAAAGATCACCCCACAAGAAAAGAAAGCTTTCCAAGGAAAATCAATGGCAGCATGGCTGGAAGCCACCATGGCAGCATACAGCCAAGCGCAGACTTCTGCCCAAGAGTGAATGTAGGTCTGCAGACGTGAAGTCAACAGTGTTCTCTGGACAAACTACAGGTTCAGAGTATCCTGTTTAGTGACCCAGGCAGACACAGTCACATTCACACATTTGTCGTTGACAATCCCACTTCCAAATCCTCCAACATGGAACCCATATTTCTCTTGTGTCTTGTCGAACTTTACAGTGAAAATTAGGGCTCTCATAAATCATGGCCCCACTCTGAGTCTCTCCGAATGCAGACAGGACGGGGCTTTGGAGATACTATGATATTTAGTAGCATTTCATTATAATTATTAATGAGGTCCTGAATCCTGAATCAGGGCAGAATAGAACATGATTATAAAAAAATGCAAAAATACAGCCAAAGCCCTAAGAATACAGAAAATGAAAAAATTAAACTAAGTGATAAGAATTATCTCTTTGAAGCAGAGCAGATTCCCGCTGGTTGAGGGGAGGTAGGAATAAATTAAACCATCCAAAGACAGTTAAAATCTTCCATTCTCTCACATATATTTTCTGAGAGTATCCAAATAATAGTGTCTGAAGTCTCTCAAATAACAGCACTCAAGGCAAATTTGCCAAGACCCTTAATAATTGTCTGTAACCTTCTCAAGGTTATAAAACAATGTTTGGTTTGTCTGTCTCCTAAAAGGCAAAATGAAATAATACTTAGAACACACAATTAAGAGAATTAATTCTCTGTTAGATACAGCTATAAGTCTAAATCTGAAACTAATCCACATCTGCATCTAACCAGGCAACATCTGGCTTCACCATAAAAGAGCCCACATGTGCATGCATGCATGCATGCATGCACACACACACACACACAAGTACACATGCACATGAGTGCATTACTATTTGACAATTTTATTTTAAGTTATTTTTTATTTATGTGTATGAATATCTTGACTGAATGTCTGTCTGCATTACATATTTGCCTCATGCCTGTTGTACTAGCTGGTTTTGTGTGTCAACTAGACACAGGCTGGAGTTATCACAGAGAAGGGAGCTTCAGTTGGGGAAGTACCTCCATAAGACTCAGCTGTAGGGCATTTTCTCAATTAGTGATCAAGGGGGTAGGGCCCCTTGTGGGTGGTGCCATCTCTGGGCTGGAAGTCTTGGGTTTTATTAGAGAGCAGGCTGAGCAAGCCAGGGGAAGCAAGCCAGTAAGTAACATCCCTCCACGGCCTCTGCATCAGCTCCTGCTTCCTGACCTGCTTGAGTTCCTTCCAGTCCTGACTTCCTTTGGGATAAACAGCAATGTGGAAGTAAGCTGAATAAACCCTTTCCTCCCCAACTAGATGCTTGGTCATGATGTTTGTGCAGGAATAGAAACCCTGACTAAGACCCCTGTGGAGGCCAGAACAGGGTGTTGGCTCCACTGGAACAAAAGTTAAAGATGGTTATGAGCCACCATGTGAGTGCTGAGACCTGAACCCCGATCCTTTGGAGAAACAGCCAGTACATTTAACCACTGAGCCATCTCTCCATCCTACCTACTTAGTAATATGAGCTCGAAGAAAACTTGTGTGGACTACTGCATGCAAGTCACTGAGAAATAGTCTCTAAATCCAACCCAAAACACATCAGTCTATCCCTGCATAAACCAGATACATTCTGTCTCCTTCCAGAAAATGCTTCTGCCTTTTTTTGTTGTTGTTGTTTTGAACACAAAGCCAGAGGTGTTGATTGCATTTACATGTGTGCTCAGGCTTGTGTGCTTGGGCTTGAACCCAGAGCTTCACTTTGCCACTGAATTACAATGCAGTCATGTTGTTTTGTTTTGTTTTGGATTTTTTTCCAAACATAGAGATGTGTCCTAATATTTTCCATTTAGGTAAATGTCAAAAACTGTGTGTGAATTTTACTCTCATGGAGATATGTTAACAAAAACAGCACTGAGAATATGTTCACAATGCAAACTTTACCACATGTGTACTCACATTCCTCAGATTAGCCAGCTAATGGCTCCAGTGGAGCCATTATAACAGAATGCATTGGTGTGTGTGGCATGAATGAGAAGCTCTAGCTCGGAGATAAACTCCCCATTATAGCTTCAGGTGCTCAGGGTGCATAATAACAAGTAATCACAGGAACTAATAAGATGGCGTCTGCCCTTCTGACCCTTATGGAAGTGGTTCAATTAGTTACCAACCTGCACACTGGGACTCCATCAAAGATGTCCTTGGGAAACAGAGAACCCAGGCTTTTTCATTCTTGTTTTTTTCTCTCAATATTTGAACAAGAGCAGAAGGTCAACATAAGCAGTTTCTGACCTTGCCCATGGGTTGGCGTGCATTGGTGTAGGAATATATGTAACTAAGCAGTTCCCTCAAGATGGTGTGCTAACAGCTTTTGCAGTGTGTGGATGTACTCAGATGGTTGAGTGTTTGTCTAGCATGGATGAGGTCCTGGGTTCACTCCCCACCCCTGCAAAAAGCAGACATGTGGTACAGTCCTGTAATTGGAACACTCAGGAGATACAGGCAAGAGGAGCAGAACTGATAGGATCATATATGTATGTGTATATGTGTATATATATGTATAATACATATTATATATGTGGGTGTGTGCATGCATATGTAAATATATGTATATTTATGTGTATGTGTGCATGTATATACTATATACTATATACACATATGTGCATATAGTTGCACACATATATTTGATTTATTATTATATACATATGTTATATAACTAATATAAATATATCTATCTTATATGTGGTTATATAATCGTGTGAATCGTGTGTGTGTGTGTGTGTGTGTATGTATGTGTATGTGTATCTGATTAGAATGGTTTACAGGCTGTGTTTCAACTAGTCCGACAGTGGCTGTTTCCTGATAAAAAGTTCAAAAATCTAGTAGTTGTTCAGTCCATGAGACTGAGTGTCTCAGCTCTTCCTCAGTATACACTGAAACCCCAAAGCATCATGCTCTAATACTAGTGAAGAAATGGACCTGCCAAGGAGAGTAAGAGTGAGCAGGCAAAGAGCAAGGGCTTCCATCTTCTATGTCCTTTCTGGAGGTGCAGGGGATGGGGCATAAGAATGTGTGGCTCAGGTCTAGGGTGGGTCTCCAACATCAAACAATCTGGATTTATGGTGGGTCTTCTGGCTTCAAGTAGATCTAAAAATATTCCCTTACAAATGAGCCCAGCTGCTTGGGTTTTTAAGTTAATTTTAGATGCAATCATGTTCACAACCAAGAGCAGCCATCATAGCTACATAGTAAGTTTGATGCCAGCCTGGGGTACAGGAGACTCTGATTCAAAACATTCATTTACGTACCCATTTAACTAAAACAAAAAATAGGAATGGGGACTGGAGCATGCCTCAGTGGTTAAGAGCACTAGTTGCTCTTCCAGAGGACCAGGGTTTGATCCCCAGCACCCACATGGCAGCCCATACTATCTGTAACTCCCATTTCAGGGGGAGCTGATGACCTCTTCTGTCCTCCATGGGTGCTGCACAGACATGCATGCCATGCAGGTAAAACAATGCAACAACAATGACAACCTTGAGAGAGGCTTTGTTTTTAGCTTAGTTTGGTTCTACAATTTCAGTCCATTGTGGCAGGTAAAGTGTGGTAAGGTTCATGAATGGAAACCACGAGACCAGAATTGTTCACATTACAATGAACCAGGAAGTAGAGGAAGCAGGCCAGGCCAGGGCCAGGGATAATCTTCCAGTTCTGCCTCTAGTATCTACTTCTTCTCCCACCTCTTAAAATTTCTATATCTTCCAAACTGGAACCATAAGCTGGGACCAAGTACTCAAAACATGAGTCTATGGGGGGCATTTCAGATTCAAACATAACACATAGTATTGCTTATTAGCCAATGTACTTGAGACCCTGAAGAAAAAAAAAAAAGACATTCTGGATAGCCAATAGGAAAGTCTTCCCAGAGTAGTGTAGTGCCTCTTCAAAGGCTTTCTTTCCATTAGAGATCACTGTGGCAGTGTCTTTGCCTCCTGCACTGTCTCCAAGGGAGTCAGGGTCACTCACCAGGGACACTTACTCAGTTTTAACACAGGAACACGGGCTACATTTTTTTGTAGCAAAACCAACTTAGAAGGGGAGAGCTACTGTTAGCATTCTAATAATAAGAGGAACAAGCAAAATAAAAATAACATGAGTAGCTCCAAAGAGAAGCATGGGGAGAAACAGAGAAGACTGGTAGCAGCCAGAGGGAAGGGAGCTGGGGGAGGAGAGTGGGAGCAGGGGTGGAAGGGAGTTGGGGGAGGGAAGTAGGGGCACGGGTGGAAGGGGGCTGGGGTTGATCTTTGCAAACTACACAGTTCCTGTTCTTGATGAGGACACTATTGTAAGAGTATGGAGTGATTGATGCACTCAAGCCCAAATTCCAGCTCTAGTTCAATGTATTTGTGATTCTGGCTAAGTGACCCAGCACTGCAGAGACTCAGTTTGCCATTCTCCTAAATGGGGACTGTATGTGTTCCTCCATGAGTAAGTCTGAATGAAACTGTTCAGTGTCAAAGACTAAAGCAAGGTCTACCTTATGGGATCTACCATGTAGCTGCTTTATTGTTATTGTTACTATTACCATACTCTGCTTAAGAAAATGTGGAAATACATATACTTAAACAATCTCTTTTAAACAGTATAAAGTCAAAGAAGTATATCACTTAAAGAGGTTTTCCATTTTCCAGAAAAAGAAATATCAACATCACTTCCACATGATGCTTCTGTGAGTAGGAAAGCTTGGTCTAAAATATAACATATATTCTAGCACACGTTGGTGAGAAGATGGACAATCAAAAACAGAAAGAAGAATAGACACATAGGTGCCTGTAAAGTGAAGCTTGGATCAGGCAGGGTTTCTCAAACACTATAGCAGCAGCTGGAAACTTCCCCTTGTTTGTTAGACAAAGCCCAGAGTGCAAGTGAACTGGTCTCTGTAGGAGGTCTCTGTAGGGAGCAATCTCAGACAGTAAGAGAAAGCCATGATTGCTAATCTTTGCACACATTGATAGATCATCCATAAACACTCATACTTGGACTCCCCTTCAGCTGGGACCGTATGGGTTACATCTTTGCGAGTTTGCCTCTCTGGTTAACCTTGGGGTTCCTGACATGACTGTGTTCATGTCAAAATATACATTTATTCAGGACTTGGCTCCCTTAGGAAGGGTGTTTAAGCTACTCATTTTTTATTATGCTTTCCTGATTATCCTATAAATTATCTGCCTCCAAAATATGCATTCCTAAACATCAGTTGTCTAGCTTCTTTCCTGCAGATGTGATTAAATGACTTGACAAAGTATCTCAATGGAGAAAGGATTTGTTTTAGCTCACAGTTCAGGGTACAGCCTAATGTGGCAGGGAAATCAAGGAGACAGAGCTCTCATGTGGCCAGTAAGTCACACTGTTCCCACAATCTAGAAGCAGAGAGTACTAGATACTGAATCTCAGCCACGTCCTCTCCTTATGCAGTCCAGGATCCAAGCTAACAGCATAATGTCATCCACATTCAGGTTGTATCTTCCCACCTAGATTAACCTAATGAGCATAGTCCCTTACACTAAATGATCCTTTACAAGTGTGCCTGGAGGTTTGTCTTCTAGGTGGTTCTGGATCTAGTCAGGTTGTCAATTAGCACTGGCCAATCACAGTATTACTGTGACTACCCACTCTGCCAGAAAAGGAGAGTCTCTGATAGATTACAAGCACTTTTTGAGGAGATCAAGGCTATTTTCCACAGAACTTCAATCCATTTTATAGCCATAGCATTTAATAACTGAGAAAGGAGATGAAGTCAACAGGAGAGAGGAGTGTAATATCCAGGGTCTCAAGCGATAGCTTTGGAGCTATAAATGCACACTTGACAGAACTAAATATATAAAGGTGTTTCTAGTTTGCGTTTGCCCTTGTTTTAAGTTGTATTGGACCAAAGCTTTGGACATGCTAGGCAAATGTTCTATGACTGAGCTGCATCTTCTTGTTCTTGTATTTCTGAGCTAGGTTTTCACTCTATATTCCATTTGGGCCTTGGACTTCCAATCCTCCTATCTATACTCCCTGAGTATTGGTATTGTTGGCACATACCATCATGGAGGACTCAGAGAATTTTTAATATTAAACAGGAGAGGGGAGGAAGAAGGGAGAAAAATAGAAAGGAGGAGAGAGATGGAAAGGAGGAGGAAGAGGATGACAGTGGTCCAAAGTCATTGAGTTTTTGCGTTATAAAGAAACTTTCTGAAAATAAATACCAGAAATATAATTCAAGTATATCCCAGCAAATCAGATATATATTGGCTGATACAAATAGTGTCGAGTTACCTAGTCTCAGCAGAGCTAAATCCAACTAGTCAAAATGTTTTTCTTTTCACTTTGTGGCTGTTTTGCTCTGGGAATACCTACATTTTCCAAGATTGTCTTCCTATGGCAGAATTATTGCTGGGTAGCCATCAGAAGTTTCAGGTTTGTGGTTTTGTCACCAAAAAGGCAAAGAAAATGACCTCTTCAAACACTGAAATGTCTACACTGACAGCGGCTTCAAATAGCCCTACTGAAATCTGATTGGCCCAAGTGATTGTGGTGATCAATCATGTCATCAGAATAGCAAGTTCTGATTTTCTACCTTTGTGCTACTCGTGTAATTGATTTGTGTGACTGTATCTGTGAGGTGTGACATCTCAGAAGTGTCCTGTGATGGTGGACTCAGGATAGGCAGCTAAGCAGAAGAGGCAATTTTTAAAGAGGTATAGAAGGGACAAAATAAGTTGTCACCTCCAGTCCCCTACTGTGAGTTTCTGTAACATACTCTCTTAGTCTCTCCCTATGCTTAGGTCATGTTGTCTTGTTTGCACAGAAATCTCAGGACTTGAGGGTTTAAATACCTGCTGAATAAGAGAGCACTTTCTCACAGTGTGGTGCATTGGACACAATACGTACTCACTCATTTAAACAATAACATACAGAGAGCCAACTTTATAAACTCTTGGGAGAGATTGTGTAAGTGTAAATATTCACAGGCATAGACTGAGTTGTCTTTGACCTGTGGGTTTGAAGACACAACACTGCTCTGAAGTTCAGCCATCCTAAGAAGGGATGTTTCCAGTGATATCTTCAACCAGTGCCCCTAAGTCCATGTCTTTGCATTACACTCTTCTTACACACTACAAAGGGCTGAAAAGAAAACATTTTAAATTCCTGGTATTGCCCTAAAAAAAGAGCTAGTGCCCCTAACTAGGAACCCTCATCTCCCTGTGCTGTATGGAGCAACAGATGTAAAGGGACCAGGTGGTTAGCTAGCATCTCACGTTCTGTGTTGTGACTATTTCCCCTGTAGATCACATTTCCTTTTCCATTCTGTATCACTGACTTCAAAACATTCAGTGTTCCAGGCATGTCAGCTCAGCCTTTTACCCGTTTGTCTAAAATTCCTTCTCTAAGCTACTTTTCAAGAGTTTCTTGTTAGCATGGGTTTGCAATTACATTGGGGAGAGAAATAATAATGAAAAAATAAAATCCAAAGGAAGACAGTGTTTTAATGCATACTTCTTATCATTTGTGTCATCCTGCAGTCAAAACAAAACAAAACAAAACAAAAAACAAAACAAAACAAAACAAAAAACCACACCCCTTAGAATGTGTTTTACTTGGTCTGAAAAACGGCATTGTGAGTGAACAGAATGTGAATATATTTGAGGCAAGATAAGTGTAAATGTTGTATTATGAGAAGGAGCACTACAATAGCAGTTCATTTCAAGGCTCTCCCTGTAGTGACCCTGGCAGCAACACTGCCATTTCACACTTGTTACAGTAAGATTCCTTTGTTAATAACTCAGCGTGACAAAGACATCCTTTCTAGTGTTACCACAGAGTTGTCTCCAGCTCTTGCAGAGAGGGAAAGGAAACCTGGATGCATGCATCTAGAGTAAAGAGGAAGAGGGGAAGTAAGAACAGGTGGCAGCTTCAACAGCACAGTACACGGAAATGATGGGAAACACAAGGGACTCTACTTCACAAAGGAAAAAAGGAGGAGGGGGAGGAGGAGGAGGAGGAGGAGGGGGAGGAGGAAGAGGAGGAGGAGCAGGGAGAGGAGGAAGAGGAGGAGGAGGAGGGAGAGGAGGAGGAGGAGGAGGAGGAAGAGACAGAATCAGTGCAGTCTGGTAAGAAGAAAAGGAGCTTTGACCAGGAATGTGTGTTCGTGTTTTATCTTAGAGTATGCTGTATGGGGATAGAACTAAGGTCCACGTGTACATGAGGCAAAAACTCTTGCTCTGAGCTACACTCCAGCCTCACTCGTAAGTTATACTAACATCTACCTACATTGCTGCATAGAATGTAACCATCTAACTAAGCAATGATAGCAATATTATATTCTCATCACTTTGCCAATTGGTTTTCCCAGAAGAGACCGTCTAACTCTCTTCTGATTCAAACATTGTGTTCCACTTTCACAGCTGCTTCATTTCCTCCCACAAATTAACCATGTTCTTTCAAAATTCTGGAATCGCAACATGCCCTTTAAATGGAATCTCTAGTTAATTTTACAGACTTTTTGTTCTTCCATTGTCCCATTTCTACACACTCCACTTGTAATTTCTCTCCTCAGCCACTTGGTCTATAGCTCGGCACCATCTACAATGTGGGTGGCATCCAGCACTTTATTACTAAGTACCCAAATTTGAGTTTGTGAGATAAAGTGACTAAAACCATCTTTTGAGTTGGTTGTTTAATGGTGGTCATAGGAATTGTAAGTATGCCATTCAGTGAAATGTCTGCCAGAGAAGCTGATCCAACAGTTTTGCCACAGCTTTCCAAAATGGGTAAGAACTAAGGAATGGGCTTCCTTGGTGAGCCACGGAAGACTTCAATTAGCTTGCAATTCATTCATATGGTCAATGAAGCTCCAACCTCTATATCAATACATTTCATCATTCCAGTTCATTTAACCAGAGGAAGAGGGCTTCAGGTCTCACCCCATAAATACCTCCCAAGGTTATTCCTTCAACCTTACAAATTTCAATTCAGAACACTGGACAGCGCCACCGCTTATTGGAAAATAGAGAGCCAGCTACTGGCCAGAAGTCTGTGCAATCTAAGTCCAGTTTCACATACTGGGATTCTAAGGAAAAAAAAATATATATATATAGGCAAAAAAAAGAAAAACCCTCTGTGATCCTCTTTTTCTGGCATTTTCCTCACAATGAGGATCTCTAAAGAAACTCACTATTGTGTCTGTCCCCCAGTAGCCCAGAAGTCGAGGTTCATGTCTAACTCTGATGAGGTATCTTCGCAGTCAACCTCCAAGTATTTCATGAAAGTTGAAAACATATTTGTGAGTAATATAACCTCTGGAAATTTACTTTTTGCTTTTTAGAAATAATTTTGTGACTAGTTGATCCAGTTAATAAATTATAGTATTGCATGGGAAATGCTCCTTCCTCCATAGTAAACTAAGAAATATATTCATGCAAACATGTGTATGTGAGCACCCCACACACATACTTTAAACTAACCAACCAACCTCCCTCTATAAACAGTTATACCCGAGAACTGATGGGCTTTGTTTGCTTGCTTGGCTGGTTTCTTTTTCTTTCTTCCTTTTTATTTTTTTATTTTTTTGAGAAATTATTATCGTATAACACCCAGAGTGGTAAAAATTTTAAATACAAACTATGAAGTCTTTTCATTCACAGAATAACTTATAGTAGAAAACAGATGATGTAGGAGAAAGTCTAGGGATGGCGAAATGGTCTCCAGCAGGCCTGTGTATAGTTAGAGCAGTCTGGAGACTCTCCACTGTACTTTGTGGATTCTGGCTATTGGCATTCTTCAAGGATCCCTTGATTTTTAAAAAGTGTACACATTAAGATTCCCTGTGCTTACTTGATGGTGGTGGTGCATGCCTTTTAATCCCAGCATTCAGGAAGCAAAGATAGGCAGATCTGTGAGTTTGAGACCAGCCTGGTCTACAGTATGAGATGCAGGGCTACACAGAGAAAGCCTGCCTTAGAAAAACAAAAACAAAATAAAAAACAAAACAAAAACAAAAAAGCAAAAACAAACAAACAACCTTTATGTCTAAGATTGTTTTGCATAGACTCTCACAGTGACATGTTGAAACATTTGCAGCTGGAGAAATGGCTCAGTTGGTAAGGTATTTGTCACCCAAGCATGAAGACCTGAGTTTAGTTCCTTCCAGAACCTAAAGAGGCCTAAACCAAAGAGACAGAGAGAGGAGGTTCTCTCGGGCTTTCTGAGTGAATCAGCAAGCTCTAGGTTTCATAAGACCCATCTCAAAAGAAATGTGAAAACAATTTAAGAGGATACCCAGTGTCAACCTCTGGCCTCTTTACTCACACCACACACGTGCACTTACATGCACATACACACACATATACAAACATCACACACATACTTGGACACATGTATCCACACACTCCTATGTTAATACAGACATGTACTCATGCACGCACACATACAGGTACATGTACAGGCACACATATATGAGCACACACACTCATGCATCCATGCACACACATACATGCACATACATATACACATACACAATTAAGGTACATTAAAGATGAAAAACTGAGGCTCAGAGAAATCAATTATTTAAAGTCACCTGATGCTCTGTAGTAGAGCTGGGTCTCCTATCCAGCATCTCCGTCTCAAACTCCTATCTATTCCACTACTTACGTGCCTGTATCAGAGGAATCAGACACCCCTGCATGGCCCTCCTGTCCTCTGTGCTCCTGAGCTCTGTGGTTCTTCTGCATTCCCTTCTTCCTTTTCCACTTCCAGTGTGAACTGAAGCTATGGGCAGTCAAATAGGCAGTAGACTTGGTGGGCCCTCTGGAATGGTACTTGTGTTTTTAGACAGGATTTCTGTCTGTAGTCCAGGTTGGTCTTGAACTCTGAGTCTTGCATCATCCTTCCAGGGAAAGGTTTAAAATCATACACCACCATACTCAATTTTGAAATGGCATTCGAGTTACACACGTCACTTGCTTTGGACTGTAACATCTAATTTACAACTTCAAAACTGCTAAATATGTGAAGACTCACAGTGGCAAAAGACAGCATGATGTTGGAGCTGACATCTATGCCATGAAGGACTGTGACAGCACATTAACCAGTGGTTCCTGCCCCTTGTCTTCCCCCTCCTTCCTTTCTCCTGCCTTTCCTGATGGGAATTCCAATCTTACTTTTCTGTCCTTGAGTTAAAGAACAAATTCTTCAGGAGTGTGTACACTCCCTAACTTCTCTCCAGTTTTTCTTTCCAGCTGCACTGAACAGCTTTGCAGTGACCCAGGGTAGCTCTTGTCACTGCATCCCAGGCCTTTGCAGTGACCCAGGGTGGCTCTTGACACTGTTTTCCAGGCCTTTGCAGTGACCCAGGGCAGTTCTTGTCACTGCATCCCAAGCCTTTGCAGTGACCCAGGGCAGCTCTTGTCATTGTATCCCAAGCCTTTGCAGTGACCCAGGGCAGCTCTTGTCACCGTATCTCAGGCCTTTGCAGTGATCCAGGGCAGCTCTTGTCACTGCATCCCAGACCTTTGCAGTGACCCAGGGTGGTTCTTGTCACTGTATCCCAGGCCTTTGCAGTGACCCAGGGTGGCTCTTGGCACTGCATCCCAGGTCTTTGCAGTGACCCAGGGCAGCTCTTGTTACTGTATCCCAGACCTTTGCAGTGACCCAGGGTGGTTCTTGTCACTGTATCCCAGGCCTTTGCAGTGAGCCAGGGCAGTTCTTGTCACTGCATCCCAGGCCTTTGCAGTGATCCAGGGCAGCTCTTGTCCCTGCATCCCAAGCCTTTGCAGTGACCCAGGGTGATCCAGGTCCTTCTTCATCACTTCTCTTCTTTCAAACAGCAGCAGAAATGTTCATGGTAACATGGCTATAGATCATTTCACTTCTGTCAAAGGGACCATTTTATGGCTCTTCTGGATGAACATTCTCTGTTTCTGTGAACTCAGTTTGGTTTTGCTTAAACACACCTTCCCACCCTTCTACAAAGCAGGGTTCGCAATTCTCTCCTTTATTCATACATAACACTTTCAATATTGAAACATCCTATAACATATGGTTATCAGTTGTTTCTATGGCCCTTCTGTGTCTTATTTCCCATTCCTCCCATAGTACACAACAAGCTGTCACAGGTGTTCTGTAAACATTAATTGGACAATGATGAATGTATGAAAGTTCATTTAGCAAAGTACTTAATAGAAGAGGAGGAAGAGGAGATCACTCACTGATCTTTCTTAAGGCAGGTGCTTTTTTTTTTTTTTTTTTTTTTTTTTTTTTGTACTCTTCTAGGATTAATGTAAGATTACCCGGACTCTCAGTCATATGGAGCCAGTATGTAGAGCACAGTTTCTCAGAACCTCTCAAGTACCCAGCTAGAATAACAGAGGCATAGGAGTGTGACATGCCAGTGCTGTCTCCAAGGCCATTGAGGAGGCCTCAGAATCTTCTTCATTTGGTCATTGCTTTGCCTCCCCGTCCCCCGCCCCATTGCTTTAAAACTAAAAATGGCAAAATGAAGCACATGGAAAAATCTACTATTTTTAGGCAAATGTAAATTCTGTAGGAAGGGCCTTACTCACCCTACTCAGTCGTCAGGAAGCCACTTACACAGGAAGAAAACCAATCACCATCTACAGGACCCTATTGAGGCATTGTGTGAAGCATCATGATTTGAAAGAAGGAAGACCCAAGCTATGGCTTAGAAACTCAAAGCAGCACATCTGGAGCCATGTTAAAGTCAGATGTGTCCAGAGTATTGAGTTTTGCTGCCTTTGTTGTTTAAAAACCCGCACAATTAGTATAAGGTTCTCCACAGTTGCTTTTGACAAAATATAAACACAAACATAAGCATATCTGAAGAAGGAAAAGTTCTACATTTCAACTCCTAACGTTAGTAATTCAAGTCCAGCTATGACATAGAGGTGACTACAATTAGAACTGATGGCATCACTCCGCATCCAGTCTTGAAAGTGCACTAGGATCTTTGGAAGGCGTTACTCAGAAACTGATAGATGAGGTGTGGTGCTGAGCCAAGCTGCATGCTGGGAATTTAGTTGTAATGAGAACTTTGGTTTCTTAAAAAACATTGAAATACTATGGGAGTAGGTTTTTGTTTAATCCAAGGAGTAGGATACGGAGTTGCTTTAGATTGCCCACAGCAGCAGACTATGATTTGCCTCACGATCTGGCAGTGGGGAGGGGGTGATTTCGCCAGCTACAAATAGTTTTTGCATAGATTTTGGAATTCTGGAGACCATTAAGATGGTATTTAAATGCATGAGCCCTGAGAGCAGTGCAGCTGTTGCTGATGCTCCTGCTGCTGGTTTCTGGTTTCTGGTTGCCGGATGCTGGATGCTGGACACTGGATGCTGGACACTGGATGCTGAATGCTTTATGCTGGTTGGAGACATCCTCAAGACAAAGATTGGACCTGTCCCAAGGAAATTGATGCCGCTAATCAGCAGGAAGTAGTCTAACAATATTGACACTCCCTTCCCCTCTAGCCTTCTTTCTCTTCTACCTAGTGTTGGGAGGGGGTGGAAAGGATATGGGTGGAGAATGGTGGTAGAAATAGGAACCCATAAAGTAGCCAAAATTCCAGCTAGAATTAGTGGCTAAGATAAAGTTCTTAAAGGAGATAAAGTTTATAAAGTAAGATAAAGATAAGGTTTTAGATAAGATAAAGTTTCTAAAAGAGAGACTAAATTGATGGTCAAGGACACAAGAGTGAAATCTCACCTAGAGGAAAACAGGAACCAATCTATTAGACAATGGTGCAGCTTTGATAACCAAAGAGCAGAATTTACATTAAATTGCTACAAACCATGAAATTCGGTTCTAATATTTGATTCTTTCCAAATGCACAAAATAAAGTACATTGCACTCTAAGTTAGATGTCAATAAAAGTAGGTGAATTAGGAAATGTCAGAGTTCAGAACAGATGACTACTAAGAGCACAGAAATCAAGGAAACAGATATTTTTTTATCATAGAAGATACAAGACCCTGAAGAAAAAGAACCTAAGGCAACGGCTTGTTTGGACAGGCAGCCAGCATCTTTTGGTGCACTTCCATTTGCTCCTTATAGGATGCCTTCCTTCCAAAGCAGAACCAGGTAGAACTTTTAACCCATACATCTTCTTTCTCTCTGCTGTTTGAATGTATCTTCCTCATATTCAATTTGCCATCACACTACTAGCCTCCTGTCTGCTTTGGGGATCACCTTTATAGTTGTTTTCACTTCTGCAGTTATAATGTGAGGTAAACTGTCTTTGTTCTCTTCATTCCTTTTCCCAAGAAAGATATCTCCTTGGGGCTTTCACCACCCTGGCAACAGGTGGCCAGCCATACTTCAATCAGCTTTTATAGAAGAATAGCCATGTGACTCCTTAAGCTCCCTGATTCCATGCAAAATGGATGCAATGGCAAATGAATCCGTTGTTTTTCAAAAATCTGTAACTTCAAAATGCTTTCATTCTTGGTGGGAGAAGCAATAATAAAAGTTTAAAAACAAACAAGACAAATTCAAGGGTGGCAAATGCTACAGAAATATTAAACTATATGTTGAAAGTCATTAGAGGAAGGGAAGGGATCACGATGCATGGTTGGCTGCATAGATAAATGGACTGTGTGTTTACATTATAAATAAAGCATACTGAAGTCTTCTGTGCTCTCAACTAATCCTCCCCACTAACCAGGGTAAAAATTAGCATTGACGTTTCAACCTCACAGATACCCTTCACTGTACAGTGCAGCTGTATCCTGATAAGCTTAGTATGTAAGGTGAGAATATAGTGAAGTTCAAAATGCCTGTATACAACTGATCTGCCAAGCATCACAGTAATACAGCGCAGTGTACTGGCCATGGTTTGCTCTCAGTCTTGTGTCCATGTGTCTGGCAAGCAAGGCAATAACACATGGCACTAACCTTTGCTGCTCCTGAAAAAATGAAATGGAATGTCTGAAACAAAGGCTTTATTAAATATGTTTGACTCTCAAACCGCTGTGTAGTTGGAAAATCATAAGTCAACCAACTGCATACCAAGCATCATCCGTACCTGCTGCCACAAACTGTGTATAGGCAGTTTCTGAACATGTGGGAGGAGTCACAAATCTGGAACATCAAGGAAATCATCTGGGAGAAGTAGCTTTGCTGTGATTCCTAGTCTGAACTGTTATTTAGTGGCTAAAAGCTAACTGGGTTGGGGAGGGGGCAAGGAAGAAGGTATAACAGTCTTGGAAAACACACTGGTTCCCAGACTATACAGTGCCCACCAACCTCCCATTCTGGAGCCTAAGCAGTCTTAGTACCTAGGATGCCTGTTCATGTGTTTGACAGAAAGAATCCCACGCAGCCTGAGCTTCACTGTGGGGGGTAAGTTTTATCTATAGATACCTATCATCACTATTTGAAACACTGTTTAAAATCAAAACCAAAGGGCTCATTTCACCATTTAGCATAAGGATGTCACAATCCCAAGACGCGGCTCTTTTGAAAAAAAAAAAATAATACAACTTTAAAATCAGAACTCTGTCCCTGACTTGTAAGTTTCCTGTCACCTTTTCTAAAACACCTCAAGCTCCTGCAAAATCAGAGAAAAGAACACAAGTGTTCCCCCTTATTTCTTTCATCTGTTCTACAAATATGTGTAGAAATCATTGATCCAGCCTTGTGGCTACTGAACTTGGCCCTGGAGATTCGTCT
>NW_022196899.1:25542105-25555991 GCF_008632895.1 Mastomys coucha
ATAAGATTATACAGAAATGGTCCTGGTTAGACATTATCTTTATTGCAAAAAAAAAAAAAATGTGTGAACATAAAGAAACTAGCTAACTTTCCTGAGATTCCTCAATAGTACAATTGAAGAAGGAAATAGGCAATGTATGTTAGTTTTCTACACACAAAAGAGAACTCAGTGACATATGTCTTCTTTCAAAAGAAATCAGCTTCCTTCATGTGTCCAGCTGATTATAGCCAAAAGGGAAAACTGTTTTGAACTATGGAAAATGAGTGTGTTAGGATACTAAGTGACTAAGTCAAAAGACACATTTCCTTGAAAAGTAAATGGGTAACTCAGAGTTAATGCCCCACATTGAATGTCTTTTGGAAAGTTCAGAACACTATTAAATTGCTATTAAGCTTATGGAATAACTGGCTGTTTGAAATGTGATCTGCTTGTTACCTGCATTTCATAAAGAAACGCAAGCAATTGTATTAGGCTACACTAATCATGAGCCAAATTTTATTTTCTTGTCTAAACCAGAATTTAATTATACAGATATGAAGAGGGAACTTAATAACACTGACTTCCAATCTCTTCTTGGCTGGGAATTTACCAAAAACATTATCTAATTCAGCAGGAGGAGATTATATTCTGTGGTTAGAATATTCAGTTAAAAATTTAATCTCTTTGTTTCCAATATAACTAAATTAGTAAGTGTTTAACCAATGATGGGTTTCTTTTGGTCAGTCTTTAAGAGGATGGAATTTGGAAACAGAAGGTCTTCTCGCCACAGCTACTTACTTCCTATGTCTCCAATCCTGATAGCTGCTGAAGCTTTCTGAGGCTCAGACCCTCAAGGTGTGGGGGTGTTGTCTGCTATACTTCTCACAGGATGATTCTTTTGAAGGATAAATGAACCATGTTTGTGACAGCACTCAGAAATCAGAAACAGAAGAGGGGATGGCTAGAGTTCATGACTCCTTCGTTGCATGGCAGATACTCAACAGAGGTTGTGGTGTTCTCGTGACACAATAGTTGGGTGAAACTGAGTTCTGAGAGGTCCCAATTAAGCTGTCTTCCCTGTCTAGAAAAGCTAGGTTGAAATGAGTTATCCAGCCAGAAATGATGCTGTTTTACAAATGGATTGTCTTGCCCAACTTCTCTAAGAGGACAAAGAGCATCTAGAGATAACCCAAGTCACTGACCGGGAGACCACCTTCCGTGGTGTTACATTAATCTGCCTCAAGAAGGTGATGAGGGAGATAACTCATTGGAGGTGAACATAGCCATTATTTCTCAATGATTGGCAGTGTCTTGTGACCCCCCGAGGCATCCACTGCTTGGCATGAAATTTCTCAGCAAGTATGAGAACCTGGCTAGAGGCAGGAGGATTGGAAGAGTTTCCCATCTGCAGACTAGGGCAGATAGGTGAGGCTCACTTAGTAACAATTCAAAATACTTTGCCCTGGGCAGTGTTTATTCTGCACTTGAAAGATACTTTTCCTAGTTTCTGCACCCTTATCCTCCCTCCCACCCCAAGAACCAACATGTATGAAAGAACACCCCAATGTCTTCTACTGCATGAATAACAAGTAAGCACACACACACCACCTCCCATCCAAACTTATTCTCTTGACAATAAGGCAAGTTAATTGTTATACTTGCTCTTTCTCATTGGCACAGATCTCAATACCCCCCTTCCACTTCCTGCAAATGCAACAGAAACTGAGGCACCGCCAGGTATAGATACATACTTGGCCCACCTGTCTACAGTGCTTTCGTTCCTAATGGAGTATCTGTCTGCCAGTGTTTTCAGCTTTAGCAGCTGGGCTCCTCTTGACAGATTGAAAGAGGGGTCCTCAGGGGGAAAGCATTACCATCTGATTAAGGCTCTCAAGCAAATTAAAACTCTCTGGACAGGATCATCTTTCCCTTCTCTTAGATCTGAGTGAACAGAAAGGAGATCATCTCTCTGGGCAATTATCAACTCTGAAAGTGCTTGTGGTTTGAGACTCCAGCAGAACTTATTGCAAATGGTATCATCATAATGTACTTGAACAAACTCAAATTTCAGTGGCTCTTCTGTTCCACGTGATCTAATCTGACATTTGCGAAGATCTGTTTCCTCCCCTCAGGTCATTTCTTCTTTGTTTGCTCACAGCCAATCTGCCTTATTTAAGTCCAAGCCTTGTATTAGCCAGCCCTTTCCGTAGACTAGACAACTTCTAATTGTCCATATCATGGCCACCATGCACCAAAGGTAGGACCACTGTTTTCTGTTGTTGTTTTTTTTCTTGTAGAGACTTGAATTCTTGTAGGAGAAGGTTGTGGGGTTGGGAAGAAGACAGAATAGGAGGCCGGAAACAGACCCCAGCCTCTCACCAGGGTCTCTGAATAAATGGAGGCTGCGTTAATTCCTACAACACTTCATCCAGGGTCAGTCAGCTGCTTTTCCCTCATAGACGTAGATGGTCTGGCCTGGATCTGATCCAGAGAGTTGGGGAGTCAATAAGAGCTGCCTGAGTAGCTTTGCTTCTTTATTATTAAAGCAATATAATGTTAGTTTTCTAGGGCACTGTCGTTTTCCTTAAAGCTAGTATAAACTGCTTTATTAGAGATTATAGCACTACTGGGACAGAAGGCAAGAGCAATTATTTATATGATAATATGAGCTGATAATTTAGGCATAATTCATTCACATAAATGTTCTAACATTGCCACATAAGTTTATTAGAGTGCGTGGCAGAGTATGAGTTCTACCCAGACATCAAAGCCTTTTATAAAACAATCTGTAATTGACTTTTAATTTTTTTTCCTGTAAGGCAGAGTGGTACAGGAACACAATGAGATTTCAGAGTGAGGAGCTTGTCATCCTTCGCCTTCTTGTGCTTTGTCTGCCCTGTTTCCTGCTTTCTGCTCCATCCACACAAGCTCAGATGACTGGAGCAGTCATCTTCATGGAGAAGGGCATTTTTGTGAAGGCACTTCAAGTACAGGGTGGGAGAGTTGATGAAGAGGGCAAAAGGGTCCACGCAGGTCCTTGCCCTGACTTTTTCTTACTCTAAATGCAAGATAGAAATAATTCCTGCTGTAAACACCAGGCAAGATCAAATTAGAAAAGATTTTTGTGATATGCCATTATCAAGGCAAGAAAAAAAAATAAAAGCACAAAACAGTAATTATAATCATGGATCACACGTGCCAGAGAGGCTAGGGGCTTACACTTCACCTCCTGATGGCTATGGGTATTTAAAAAGTCGGTTTTTAAAGGCAATCTCTCATCATTTGTCAGAAGAAAGGAAGGGGTTTGGGAAAGAAGACTTTCTAGAAGCAAGGTAACAGAGATGAAATAATCTCTGGCAATAAAAGAAATACACTGGTACATGTGAAAATAAGAAGTCCATGAAGAATCCACTCTGTTTTCAGAGAGATAAATGGGTAAGAATAGGGAGAAGAGACAATGAGAATCATGAATTCTCCAGGGTTCCTCCAGACATGTGTCTTTTTCATTGTTTTTCTTAATAATCTTAATAGTAACATGTATCCATGTGTTCTCCGAGTTGTGCCTACTAGATATACAATTGCTAACACACTATTGAATTATTTTTATCTTACTTAAGTACATAGTATATCATCCTTCTTATGTTTCCAGTAAAATATATCAATCTCTTATGATTTATTGCCAAACTTTGAAATGATTCGCTTATATCTTTTTCAGTACAATATATTTTTATGTCTTAAATTCTACTTCACTTGGATTTTATTTTGGGTCTTTCAAGAGAAAGCAGTCTTTATTTTCTCCAAACAGGTATCTTTCAATGCTTCCTTCTTCTTTGGCTGATCTGAAATGTCACATCAGTTGTGCAAGAGAGCAGCATAGTAGAGGGCATCATCCTACCCTATGCAACAGGGTAGCTTAGCAGAGGGTATTGCCCTATCCTGTCTGCCCCTTGGTCTGTGTTTATCTCTCGGTTATATAATTTGTATGGTAAATTTAATTAGTAGGCTCTATGTTCCAAGAAAACTCCTTCCTATATTCCTATATTAATCTGTTTTTAAGCAGACTATGGCAGAAGCATTGGAGGGAGAAGGGCAGAAGAAAGACTCTTGAAATTTAAGGATCTTTCTTATGAAAGACCAGCATTTGGAGGGTTAGCTCTCTTTCTCCAGGAATCTGTCTTGGAGGTGTCCAGAGTATTCTGTCTGGCTTTACACTGACTCAGGCAATAGTCATTTGCTGTGTGCATTATCAAGTTCCAGGCCAGTGGATGTAAACTTGACCTGGTTGATCTCTGCCTTGAGCAGTCTGGCAGGCAAGGAAAGATTCCCCATAGAGAAAAACTCTCATTCCAGCTATTAATAATAATAAAGATAAGGCTTAAGCTTCTGCCATCATTATTAAACACAACATAGAAGAGTCTTAGCACTTAACACAAGCTGGACAATGTGCAAGAGCCTTGGACAGGAAAATGATGAGGAGTAACTAGAACTGTGCCCTGGGAGTATATCGACAGCTTCAGCAGCCATATCTTCATTTACCACTTAGTTTTCTTAGATACACATATTCCTTTAAAGAAGCAAGGTGGTCTCTGTAGAAAGTAATCCCCATGAGGATAATACCATTGGCAAAATGAATCCTGTCTAGTATGCATATACACAACCATATATAAGGGATGGATGGATATTAGAAGATGAATGGATAAATAGATGGATGGATGGAGGAAAGAAATATAGTGGTAGATAGATGATAGATAAATAGATGATAGATAGATAGATAGATAAATGATAGATCTGTCACATATATGTACACACCTTATGATGTACACACAAACATATGTGTGTGTTGGTATTATCCGAATGAGTGTGTATATATATGTATATATGTATATATATATATATAGGTATACATATATACACACTCATTCTTCACACCCACACTAGGTACAACTGTTAGTGCTTTTGCTCCATACCCAGCACACTGAGGCTAAGCTCCCCATTCCACACAACTTTACAGAACCTCTGGTAATAAGAGCAGGTCCCTGAGTCCCAGGAGCCTCATGAGTAAAACATGAAGAGCCACTTGGAAGCTTCTTGTAATTTATGAGATAGTAGATGTGAGGCCTGTAGCAAGGGACCTGAACATGCTCATCAGCTGATAGATATTCAGCTCACACAACTATTAAGTGGCCTTATGGCTCCTAGAGGAATTTAGCAAATTCCCTCAGGCACATATCAGAACTAAATATTTCTCTCTGTCTGTCTGTCTGTCTGTCTGTCTGTCTGTCTGTCTGTCTCTCTCTCTCTCTCTCTCTCTCTTTCTCTCTCTCTTTTTCTCTCTTTCTCTCTCTTCTCCTCTGTCTCTCTTTCTCTCTCTCTATTGTGTGTTTGTGTGTGGGTGTGTATTGAGTTTTTTGTTTGTCTTGTTGTTGTTGTTGTTGTTGTTTTTGAGACATGCTCTTTCATTGGCCTGGAACTCTTTCAAAAACAAAAAGAAAAACTAATAAACAAAAACCAAAGCCAAAAGTCTGAAGGATGCAAAACCAGGTACTCATGCTTGCAAGGCAATCACTTTCTGAATCATCACCATACCAGCCATCGGGCTTTTTCCTGAAAGCCATCTTATAGAATCTTAGAAAGACTCTAAGCAAGAAGAAGGTAAGCTTATCAAAATAAGATCTCCATTGAAAACATTAATGTGGTGAAATGTGAAGATGCCTCACTCCAGCATCCCAGTAGCTCTCCTTCTACTTTCCAGCCCCAAGCAGCTGAATGTCTCATTTATGGATCCCAAGATTCCTACTCAGGGTCTGGGAAGTCTTCAGATTTTACTAATAAGTGTGAGTCTGCATGTTCCCACAACCAATATAGCAGTTTATATCAATTGAATGAATGCTGTCTCCACACACACCTGGACATCTCTGTGGACAGCCCTGGTGTCCCAAACATGGCAGGCTAACAATATGGGCATACACCATAGCCAACCCTTAGCCCAGGTCTGGGCAGAATCCCTTCATAGCTGAGAAGAGATGCCAGAAAGCCATAGGGAAGGCCTTACCATGCCAGGGGTTCTCTAACCTATGTCTAGGCCAGCCATTCACATGCCAAGGCTTCTATAACCCATGGCAAAGCTTCTATAACCCATGGCTAAGCCAGCCATTCACACATCCATACTAATTGACTGGCTGAAGTGACATGACAAGACCTCATCACCCCTATCCTGCCAATCCCTGAACGAAGTCATAGCAGTTCAAATGGCTCATTTTGGGACTGTTGTCTATACTCCACAACCTCACCCACACCCACAGTCTCCTCTGTGCCCACAGCCTTATATTAACCTGCATAGCAGTGAGGTCTATTTCCTATCTATACCCTCAGCACTCCAGGGCAGCTGCTATGAGACTCAAGTGTCATCCCTGAGGCCCAGGAGGTCAAGCAGAGACTCCATCTGGCCACTGTCACTCATCCTCCTCATCCCTGCCTTCTTTTCCTCTCCCATTCCATGCCGGAGGTCACCGTGACAAATGGTCAGTAAAGAAAGAAGGGAAAGTGAATATTTTCTAGAAGAATCCATGAAAGAAACCTGTCTGCAGTTCTCCTTTCACTCCTTTTCAAAAACAGAGTATTTTACTCATTGTCAAGCCTCAGGTGGACACTGATGTTAGGAAGGAGATGAACTTGTCAAAATTTTTAACTTAAGCTTTAAACCAGACAGTGTTTTCATCAATGTCAATGTCTATACCTTTTATAACATAACAGTTAAAATAGCATTAAATTTTCTCTAAACAGCTAAGAGAAATTATCATCCATTATGGGCAAATAGTAGCATTCACTGAGGCCTTTCTGTGTGCCAGTCATTTCAGAAGCTGTATACACAGAGTAGGTGAGAAATGTACCCAGAGCCACACAGCTTCTAGTTAGTAAGCATGCTTACCCAGAAAGTCTGACTCCAACATTCCCAACCAGCTTACTTTCATACAATACTCTGATCACTTTTGAAAGCAGAGTTATACTAAGCATGGTGGTACATGTTTTTCAGTCCATCAGATCTACACAGTAGGTTCTACACCAGCTGGGGCTGTCAGGTCTACACACCAGTGGGCTTCACACTGGTCAGTACTATTAAATATTTGTAAATAGAATCAGGACCATAATGCAGTGGAAACATTGAACAGGCCTGGAGTATCTTTTAACTTCCCAACAAGGAGATTTCTCTAGTCCCTGTTTGAACAGAAAGAAGGTGAGTCTACTAATTTTATTTCAAAGTACTCTGTGATGTTGCATGAGTCTTGAGCCACTAAACCACAAAGCATGGAATACTAGTGACTGGCAACAAGTTGCTTCTGAATTTTACCTGGGATTTTGATGGGTTTATTTTTGGGGAATGGAAGGGTATATTTTAGTTTGTTTGGTTTTTTTTTTAATGACATATGCTACCATAGATTAATTCATATACCAAAGTCACATTCTGGTGAGTTTTCCAGTCAGTATGTCCCTTCCTACTCAGTCCTTCTTGGCCAGAAGGACTGGAAGGAAATCTGGAACCCATCCAGTAGGGTCAGTACCTGCACCTGCTCTGCTTGCTGCCTGGCTCCATGTCTGATAGCAGGACTGATGAAATCTCTTGGCCAGATCCAGGGGTGAGAGGCAGCTGGGTAACCTGTCCCCAGGCTCTGGCAAGCCCTTCTGGACTGTCAGCGATTATCCTACTTCCTGTGCATGGTTGCTGCTCTTTAAATGCAGGGTTAAGCCTCCATTGGGCTGTGCTGCTCTTTAAATGGAGGGTCAAGCCTCCATTGGGCCGTCCAGTGAAGTTGTGCCCTCTGGTGCCTTCTGTTTGGGCCAGTCTGCAGGTTGAAAAGACGAAAACCTGCTTTCCTCTGCCCTGCTGGCTTCCCATGGCAATTCTGTCTTTATAAACACTTTGTAGTTGGAGGTTCTACATAAAACTGGAGAAAAGGGATTTTGCCACCTATTTTCTGCTAAAAATTAATAGATTTACAGATTCCTGGATTCTGTTTCACTCCTATACACATTTTTTAAAAATTCAATTTTGTATCTTTCCAGACAAAGTTAAAAGAATATCTGCCCCCATAAACTGTTGTCAGAAGCAGACAGTTTTCCATGGACTTTGCTTTGATTTTAGTGGCCACACTTATAGAGTACTTGAGTTGTCTTAAAGTCACATCAGCAGCTATGTATGATGTTTCTGCTACAGGATATGTAATCTCCCATTCTATTCCCTCTCATACAAAAGGCTTCAGAAGATGCAGAGTGACTACATTGTTTCAGACTGTGAGAAAGCCAAATCCTACATGGACACACATGCCATACCACAGAGCCTCTGCTTCACCAGAAGAAGGGCTCCATCTGCTTCATGAAGCAGAGGCTCACCCAGGACAAAGACACCATTTAATATGTATGCTCATTTTCAATTCTCTTAAGAGTCATGCTTCTGTGAAATGCATCAGAGTTAGGGGAATTTGACCCAAGTAGCAGGAAAGGCACAGCTGGGCTTGTAGTTCTCATATGAGGTCAGCACTAGCTATGCAAGTCTCTCTGATGGGCTACAAACTGCTTCCATTTAGTGAGACAGACTCCACCAAATTATAAGACTTTATGTTTTAATAAATTTGTTGTCTTTGTCAAGATGTTTTGTTCCATTTAAATTATTCTTGGGGTATAGAAGCTGGGCCATTTACAGGAGCAGCAGGGCAGGGAGATGGTTTTGTGAAGTGCAGGTTTGTACTGAATTCCCATCTCTGTACAAAAGGCTAGGAAGCAGCTGTGCTTCTCAGTTTACTCCCTGGGGTTTGTGAAGCCTGCCAACTATCTTTTCTTTTTGTGTGTGACAACTTTGCTGTAACATAGCCTCGAAAAAACACCATTTATAGATTCTAAATGTTTTCGCCTTCCGAGGAATGGGGCTCGATGAGTCCATTCTCCATGCAATTTCATTTTTAAAATGAAATGGAAGGCTGGGGCTGTAACTCACCCAAGGTTAGGGCTCTTCTCTGTGTGCACAAAGACCTGGGTTCAAACCTCAGCACCAAAATAAAACAATAAATAAATAAAATGAAATGGGCTACGTGTGGTAATTCAAATTTGTAATGCCAGCACTTAAGAGACTAAGGCAATTGGATTGTTGTGAGTTCGAAGGCTACTTAGTGAGATCTGGGCCAGCTTAGGATGCAGAATAGAAACATGTCTCAAAATGGAGGCAAAAGAGGGAGGGTATAGCAATGAGGATGAGGGAGAAGGCGTGGAGGACTAGGGAAATGGAGACTCTGCTATTGGGATGGCTGTTGTGACTAAAGTCTACCTACTAATGGTACCACAATACTCTTGAGTTTGAGATTAATTTGAATTTGAAGAACAGGGCAATTTATTACCTGGGTACTTTTCAGTTTGAGCTATTATCCATTATATTATACATATCCAACCTGCAGAGACAGAAACTCTTAAAATATTTATGTACATATTTATGGGGTGTGAAATGGAAAATGATACACCTGGGAACAAGTACCAAAAAATGAAAAAAGTACCTAATAAAATGAGCAAGCCACTGAGAAGCCATGTAGCAGCCAGCTCACCTCCTCCTACAGTGACAAGAGAAGAAAATGTTTCTTATCTACAGCTATGTGGTGCAATGTCTACACAGGAGGTGCTGCTTCAGAATGGGAGACTCAGCCTTTTATGGGCTGACTTTTCACTGCCTAAGTTACACTTCCTATACTTGACTCTAAGGACTTACTCAAACCACTGATTGAATCTCTTCCAGCCATCTAACTGAAAACCAGCTAGAAATGAGTCATTTTGCTCTATTGGGTTTGATCAATAAGAGCTCTCTCTTGCTTCTCATCTTGACTATGTATACCGTATAGTGTCGCATGCCATACTTTCTGAATTGTTCTTAACTATCCTACCACCAATGCCCCCACACTGTCTCTCTGGCTGTGTCACAGTGCAATTCTCCAACAGCCCCCCTTCTTTCCTCAGTACACCTTCTACCTTAAATTCTTAAAATAAAAACCTAATATGACTCTGTTTTTCTTTAACACTTCATGGATCATCTTTATCTATTGGATAAAGTCCAACAATTTTGGACATGCTTAACTATTTACTTTTACCTGGCTAAGACTTAGTCTTTTTTCTTTAAAAGCTTATCCACCATATTCCCTACTCATCCACATGCACTGAAATTTGTCGTTAAGATTCACAACTTCAAGGATGCCACTCTACCCAGAATGCTTGCATGGTTAGCCTATAGACAAGAGGCCACTGAGGCAAGAGTTAAGTGAAGAATATTCATTAGATAATGTAGAAGGCAACACACTATAGGGAGCCAGTCAAGGTCCTTATGTCCTTGTTGAGTTAGAAAGTCCATAGAGGGATGGAAACAGAGGACTAGCATGGTCTGCCTTAGATTTTAGGGTCACCTCTGGCTACACAGTCAGAATGTTTGTGTGAGTGGGAAGTGTGGGAACAGCCAAAGCAGAACAATCAAAAGTAAGTGACAATAACTGGAGCAAGGCATTGTCAAGGTGGCATTGGGAAGAGGCCATAGTGGGAAGCAGAGATGTCAGGAAGCAGAGATGCTGAGAGGGAAGTAGAACTGGTATTAACTTGCTAGATCCTGTAAATATTCTGAAGCTAGAGGTGACAGGGTCTGCTAATATGCTGATATGATATCCCAGCCCCGCGGGATCTTGGTTATTGTATGGTCTCGAGGAGAACCGGCCTGGAAGGAAGACTAACGGGAGGGAACAAAGGAGAGGAAGGCTAAACAAGTCTTTTAAAGCCTTGTTTAATATTGGCCAGTGGCCAGTATGTATACGTTATAGAAAAAAGAAAATGAGGATGGGGTAAAGGGGAATTCGGCTGGAACAAAGGAGGAGAGGGGAACATCTGGACGGGTGTTTGATAAGGGGGCCCGGGACATATTGCAGCCTTATCTCGGGAAGTTGTCTCTGTGAAGAGACATATTGCAGCCTTATCTCAGGAAGTTGTCTTTGTGAAGCTCGGCTCTAGGCACCTCTCAGCAGGGCAAGGTAAACATTTTCTCAGGAGGAGCCGGCTTGATTTAACACCTTCCCAGGAAGAGAAGATGCCTGCTTGACACTTTAGTGCCTGCTTGACACTCTCCCAAGGATGAAGATAGTCATAAAGCAGGGAGGAAGGTGCCTGGTTCCCAAACGTCTTGGCTCCGAGTGTCTCCGCCAGGGCTGAGGTTAGCAGCGGGTCAAGCCAGAGAGTGCTCAGAGAGCGCTTTTGGTTTCCAACAATATGATGCCAAGGGTGATGGCAGAGTCTGGGATAAAAGAAACAAAATTGTGTAGCCATGGTCTGGGTTGGAGGAGGAGGATGCTTCATGGGGCACTAGCAAATTCAAATCTGGCTTCTTCCCTGAATGTTAGATTTGAGATGCCATCTAAGAATGCTAGTAGGTATTTGTATCTTTGGGACAGGAGCTGGAGAGAGAACTTACAACTAGAGAATTCAATTTGAAAGCTGTCAACATACAGGTATTATTTATGAATATAGATAGAGAAGAGAAATGTTAACACATTATAAACCACTAAAGAGTGAAATGAATGAAGGCATGATCCTGATGGAGATTCAAATGTGAACTGTGAATAATAAAAAGGTCTGATCTCAGTACTGTTCCAGAGATTTCATTGTTTGCTGTCTTCACTTATGGAAATGTGTTGGCAGTTCTCATTTCCAAGGACACACTGCTAATAGAGTTATTTATTAGGTTAATGTAGAACAGCAAATACAATTGCCTCTTCTAATATTCAATCACTCATGCCCTCCTATTCTGTGTCTTTGTAGCAATATATTTGCAAAAAGAGAACAAAAATCAATACGCTAATCTGATGGAGTTGTCTAGTTTTGGTAAATTTTTGTGCCTGTGGATGAGTAGGGAATAAGGTGGATAAGCTATCATAGCCAACAAGTCTTATACACATGAAAAATCCCTTACATAGTGTACAATGACTTCCAGTTTCTAATGTTCTTGATCACCAACTACATCCCTTGACTTTGTGTCTCACCTCACATATCCATATGTCATCCACTTGAGCATTCATGTGCCTCATTTAAGTTTTTAGAAACTACATTTAAAGAGGTAAATGATTTGCTGTAGATTGAACCCAGGTATCTCAAATAGTCCCTCTACTTCTGTTTGTCACTTCCCTGAGGAGCTCAAGGTCATCCTCACCTAAGTTTTTATGACAGTAAACTTTAGGGTCTTTGTTCAATTTCAAAATGAAGGCTAAGAAAATAAATGGTACTCATAGAATACTATAGGCAAGGTCAGCAAGACTGTGTGTGCTTCAGAATTAAGCATGATCACTGGATCTGAGATGCCAAAGAAATGCTGCAGAAGAGAGGAGTGTCGCGGGCAATCGCGCAGGCCCTGTGAATGCGTCTGGATTTACCTCCTACACAGCCAGCTCAGCCCAGTCTCAGCCCTTGCTAGCAGTGAGCTTCTACTTGCCTGGGTAGATTTGGGGACACTAACACATCATCTTTAAGTTAAATTTCATCCCTTAACTATCTGTACTTTGTGAAAAAAGTTGGTGTACATATCCACTGAACCCATGTATCCAGACTCAGATAGGCCTTTGGGGAGGGATAGTTTATCATAAGAACTTTTTTAAAAATTTTCTATCATACATTGCATTCTAACTCCAGTTTCAACTTCCTCCACAACTCCCAGCCTCTCTCTACTTCCCCTCTTCTCTAAACCCACTCCTCTTCAGTTTTCCTACAGAAAAGAGCAGGTCTCCCAGAGTTATCAATTGAACTCAACATAACAAGTTACAATAAGACTAGGTACTAGGTACAAATCAAGGCTGGACAAGGCAACCCAGCAGGGAGAAAAGGGTCCCAAGAGCAGGCAAGAATGAGAGACAGCCACTTTCCCATCGTTAGGAGTTCCACAAGAACACTAAGCTACACAACCATAACTTATACTCAGAGGATGGAACTCTGCGGTTGTCACTTTAGTCTCTGAGCCCCAATGAGATTCTTGGGGCCATGTTCTCCTGGTGTCCTTGACCCCTCTGACTCCTACAATCCTTCTTCCCTCTCTTCTGTGGAGTTCTCAGAGCTCTGTCTAATGTTCTGCTCAGGGTTATTGAGCAAATCTTATTAATTTTATATTCGCTTGCTCTTGCCCTTTGCCTACATTGTCTAGCTCAATGATTTTCAAGCTGTGGGTCACAGCCCCTTCGGGGTTGAATGACCCTTTCACAGGGATTGCCTAACACCATTGTAAAATACAGATATTTGTATTATGCTTCATAACAGTAACAAAATTAAAGTTATGAAGTAGCAACAAAAATAATTTTATGGTTGGGAAGGTCATCACAACATAAGGAACTGTATTAAAGAGTCACAGCATTAGGAAGGTTGAGAGCACTGGTATCTGATCTATAATCCCACAAGAAATTATCCTTCTTCTTTCAAATGAGGAAACAAGTTCAAAATGAAGTGTGTGTATGTGTGTGTGTGTGTGTGTGTGCGCGCGCACGCGCGCGCACGCAAGTGTAGAGAGAGACAGAGACAGAAAGAGAAAAGGAGAGAGTCTCATATAGCAATGAGGCTGATTTCAATCTCACTATGTAGCTGAGGATGAACTTGAATATCAAGCTCCCCTCCATGTACCTCCTGAATACTGTGATTTCAGGCCTACACCATCCAGTCTGGTTTGTGTGGGGCTTCAGATGGCACTAGGGCTTTGTAAAGACATTCTACCAATGTCACTACATGTACAGCCCCTGAATCATTGTCTCATGTGAAAAACTTGACTCAGGACCACATTCTTCTCCAGCGGAACCAGCATCTCCTCTCCTTAGCCCCACCCTGTTCTCAGGACCACAGGACCACATTCTCCCCCAGCTGTG
>NW_022196899.1:25556026-25564029 GCF_008632895.1 Mastomys coucha
AGGACCACAGGACCACATTCTCCCCCAGCTGTGCCAGCATCTCCTCTCCTTAGCCCCACCCTGTTCTCCATAGCATCGTAGCACAAAGGAGCCAGACTCTGGCCTGTTTTCCAGTCCTCTCCCTAGAAGAGTTTAACTGCTTCCTTCCTGTCCTAAAAGATCCAACTTTCCAGTCTTCTCCTACCTCTATCCCACAGCCTTACCATAACCACTGTGGAAACTATCACATCCTTTCTACAGCTAATGAAGGCCAGGATGATTAGATTAGTAACTAGAACCAAAGAGCCTCTGTATATTTAGCAGGCAAAACGTTTGATTTTGTTTCAGACAGTAGGTCTGATACAAGTAGATCCCATAAATTTGTGGTCAAATCAAAAGACAGAACTTCATAGAGAACCTTGTCTAGTTAACACACCCCTCCCTTGTCTCAAACCAAGATATCATGTGGGTGGTATATGGCTGGGAGAAGGGAAATAGGGGTTGGGCTTCATCTTGAGAAGGAGTTGCCACAGGTGTCACTGCCTGCTACTCTCCAGTGAGTGCCACACATTAGGGAGACTCACAGAAAGAGACCTTGTCTCAGTCTTAAGCTGCCTGCCCTAAACAGGTCTCCTAGGAGCGCTTTAGAATCTTCCTGTGAGCTGTTACTTCTCATGCCCACAGTGGGGAGGGGTGGGGGAGGGCATCATTTCCTACATTGCTTCTCAGCCACTTGGAAATCATTACTTTGCCCAGTCACTTGTGTTATGGGGCCTCTCGAAATACTATGTTAATATGGAAAAGGTATCATTACCAGCCAGTTTAATTTAGGGGAAATGAGTCACAGGCCACAGCTACTAGGCAAGGGGACCTTGTTTCTCAGTGTCAGGCCTTCTCCTACCTTCCTCTCCCACACTGTCTGGGCAAAAGTGTTTATGCAGGCGGCTCCACTGAGTCACCTGAAGGAAAGTTTCTATCACTATAGGATTGGCATGCAAAGCATGAGTGTGAGGATAGGGTCACATTGTCATTTCTGTTCACTGACTCTCCGAAAGGACAGAACATGTGCTCCGTGTGCTGCATTCAGAAACACCAGGGGTACTGGAGTATGGTGCATCACTGATTTCTCACATACACCTTAAATGGGATGCTCAGGGCTCCTTTTCCTGCCATGCTCTGTCACTGACATGGCAAGGTTTTTAGATGCTGGCTCTCATCTTTCCCTTTCTGACAAAGCTACACTAGTAAAACTGGGTCTGTTTATAATCTCTGCACTGCTTTTGTGTGAAAATGTTAGAGGAAAAGGAATAACAACAAAAACAAACCGTGGGGACTGGGGACATGGCTCAATTAAGTGCAGTGCTTGCACAGCATGTAAAAAGCCCCGGCTTCCACCTGCAGTTACATATAAGCCAGGCATGATGGTGCACACCTCTAATCCTAGTCCTTGGAAAGTAGAGGCTTGAGGACCAAAAGTTCAAAGGTCATCCTCAGCTACATGGTGAGTTCAAGGACAAGGCTAGACTTTAGGAGACTGTCTCAAAAAACAGGAAAAGGAAAAAGGGGGGGAAAGAAAGGGAGGAAGGGAGGGAGAGGGGGTGCCTGTAGCCTCAGGAAATGTGAAAATCTGAATGGCTCTGTGGAGATAGGGCATCCAGATTTTCTAGAACTCTTTTGTTCACTAGCTTTCATTCGTGCATTCATCTGGGAAGGAAATCTACCTCAAGGCTACACATGAATGATGAAACAGACACCAGTGAGAGAGACAGAAGAGAAACTTGTGATTATAGTGCTTGAATGATCCAGACAGAGGGAATAGAAGAAAGCAACACGGAACAGTGCCTTCTGAGCTGTGAGTCCAGCTTGTCAGGGTTAGAACAGGAAGCGGCCAAGCCAGTGGCAACAGACTGCAAAGCAGGAAAGCACTGAGCGAGTGACCACACTCCTGTTCTGGGGTGTGGGGCCATGTTGAATTTCAGCATCACTGCAGAAGGATCAGATCGGTTTCTCAGCTTAGCAGCCTGTTCCCTGTCCTCTAAGCCAGTCAGTTGTTTGCAGTCCTGTCTGCATGGTATACATGGAGGAGGGTGGACTTCAGGAAAATCCTCTGGGTCCATCTCAAGAAATCTGTCTGCTCGATTAAAGGAAGGGCTTGAGGCTGGGCTTTTCAGTGCTGAGCAGGGACCTATAGGACTGAGCCCACAATGCAAAGGTGGGACCAAATGTCAAGGCCAACTGTGTACTTCACAGAGACTGGTCTAGCACATGTGAGATCTGGTAGAGGAAAGCAGAAACCCTGGTGGATTGACTCCATCCAGAGGGGTTATAGTTTCCAATCTGATTCAGCAACTTGGGGGTTCCACAGAGGTTTTCACCATAGTTATAAAACTTTTGTTTTCAAAATCATTGGTTTATGTGTGTGTGGGGGGGTATATCAAATCTTTAATAATCTGTCCCAGGATGTTAACTCTTACTGCCTCTTCCCCCTTGGTATTGTAAATAATGTTACTGGGAACATGAATGAGTATGCAAATCATTCTTCAAAATCAGCCTCTAATTCTTGTGGACACATGTGATGGTATGAGAAGTAGAACTGTGGAATCACATAGTAACTTTGTTTGGAAATTCACCGAAGTGAAGGTTGCCCTTTAGGAAATGTATACTTATGGAAAATAATTTTATTTTATTAAACAATGTCCTATGAAGAATTTTCTTCCTGGGAGATATGGAGGAATCTTCTGTCTTAGAGTGAATGGGAAGCTGTGGGGATTGCAGGACAGAGAGGACAGGAAGGGCTAGATCAGAGGTGACTAGTGAGCAGAGTTCTGAGGATCTACTACTACCACCATGCTTTTGGCACTGTGGTAAGTCCTACATTCTATGAAAACAGCACACGACTTGTAGATAGCAGAATCTCTGAATCAGTGAGTATTCTTGTCTATAGCTGAATCTATAAATGGTATAGAAAGATTAAAAGTTACATCTAGGGCTCTCCTTTACAGCCATGGGGTGAAATGTGGAGAGAATAGCCTCATCTCCTTGGATATCCAAAAGTTGAAATAGCACCAATAAATTCTACATTGTGCATTGAGAAGGCAATTTACCTAAGCTTTACACATCCTTGAAATGTGGGTTCCTATCAGTGTCTAGGAGCTAACACTGGCACTATCAAGCAATAAGTAGGAGTCACAAGAGAACAAAGGAAACAACGGGAAAGCCATTATGCAAATATACAGCCAATAATTGTCCACCCACTTTGAAGAGCCTCCGCATAGATTAGAGTAAGCTGTAGGCTGAAAGGCTTGTAGGTCAGACTGAGCTCGACCTCTCGGTGTTATAAAAGCATTTAGGATAATTTTTCCTCAAGTTTACTGACTGTTTTGGTATAGAAAAGGATGGAGATATAAGAAAGATAAGCTGATGCTCCTCCCTCATCTCCAGCCTAGCTGGTTACCAGTTTAATCCATCAGTTTAGCAATAAGACAAAGGAAAAGGGTGAGAGGCAAAATATGAGTTTAGGAGAAGTGGAAGAGCTTGGCCGTGTAGAGCAGGTACATCAGTGGGTAGAAAGTAGCATGTAGTCAGAGTGACACAAGCTAAATGTAAAATTATTTACCCAGAACATCTGGGTGGGGAGGCCTACTGTTCACCTGAGACAAACCTGATAGAACCATCGGTTTTCCTAAACAAATCATTAATGAATAGGAAAAGGGTGTCCTGAACAAATCTGCATGTCTCTGGGATTCCACTCTGGACTTTCCTGGATCCCAGGCTTCTGTGAATGAGATTAACAAAGTATAGCATGAAGATGGGCAGAGCCTATCATAAAATGAAGTGGAGTGCTATCCAAGGTAAGAGTGGACTGTGGACAAAGAGGCCACCATGCCTATCTGCTATCCAGGGTGAAAGTGGATAGTGGACAAAGGGACCACCATGCTGATCTTAATGTCTAGGCAAGCTGCATACTACTTCTACACTCTCTAGAAGCTTCTTCCAGGTATCTGAGGGATCAGCTGGGCCCATTTGGATTAACTCTGAAGTAAGGTCTTTGCTTGCTTTGTTTGTTTTATTTGTTTTGGTTGTTTTGTTTTTAGTTTTGTTTTGTTTAGTTGTGACTAGAAAGCCTCTGCTAGATGGGAACCTCATGATTTCTGGGCAGTTCAGAATGTCAAATATCCACTCAGGGGCTATAGATAAACTCAGATCCCATTCTTTTGATCAGTAATCTGAGTCCCAAAATTTCAATTCCTGATTTTTGCAAACATCTTGTCTTCAGTTGACCTTTGAGCTACCAATATGTAACTATCTGCCTGATACTGGGAATTCCCAAAGATTATTATAATAGCTAGTATATTAGAAAAACATCAAAGAGGGTTCATGAAACAGATGTCACAGAGGTCTGGAAGAGGCTCCCCAAGGGAGGTGATCTAAGCATAGTGTGCGGAACAGGATCTAAGGTCAGAGTCACCCAGGTGAACAGGAACAACATGATGGCAGCACACAAGAAAGTCATGTTTTGGGAAGAGACAATGTGATGGGAAAGAAACTTAGCTGAGCAGGAGAAACATGAACTGAGTCTCTAGGGGTGGCAAGGAACTCACCCTTCAGTGAGAGCCAAAGCTAGGTATAGAATCAAAGTGCAGGCACCTGGAGAACACATTAGACAAGCTCTTGTATGAGGCTGACACAGCCATTCTGGGACCATCAATGCAGAAGGCAAAGAAGCTGAGAATGGTGCTAGGGAATGGGTAAAGCCATTTTCTGACCACTCCTAATGACGACATTTAAGAGGACTAAGAGTTGTTTGGAATGTGGAGGCAGAAGGGACTGGGTTACTAACTAAAGGAAGACAGAAAGGGGTGAGCGTGTTTGGGCCAGAAATGACACTGGGTCTAATGACACTGCTTATCAATTTCCTGGGTACAAAGTAATAATTGTGCTATGCTATTTCAACTGTATCTATCAACTATCCCTTAACGTAGGTGATAAAGGATAGAGATATAGGTTAAGGTCCCGGTGACATGAATTAACATCATAGAGACAGAACTTGAATATGTGGGAATGAGTCTACAAAAGTGGAGATTAATTCTCTATGGAACTATCTCTTAGGATGGGGGGGGGTACTAATTTAGTGAATGGGCAAAAAGAGCAGAAAAAGAAATCCAAAAGAGTCCCAGAGAGAAAAAGAATCCTTCCCACACTTTCCAGAAGACCACAGAGAAGATTAGAAAGGCTCAGAAACCCATGAGATTTAGAAAGTTGGAGGACTGGGACCTCTAGGAGAGCAGAGCATTGTGGGAAAATGGTAGGAGAGCTGATAGGAACAGCGCCAGCACAGTGGTAACATATTTTATGCAGAGGAAATTCTATCAAGATTGGACATTTCATGGCTGATTCTCTGGCTCCAGTGCCTTAGTTTTATGTCCAGGGGACACATTTTAAAATGTCATTCTATGGGAAGGCAGCCAGGAAAACTGGTAAGCGAGACAGTCATTGCACTTACTTTGGTCTAAAGAGAAGACTGCTGGCAACTCACTCACTGGCCAGAGCTGAGAGTTCTCACGTGGAGGAGAGGGGAACCAGACCAGGGTAGTAGTGAAAGCAGAGGCTGTGTCACCTGGTTGGTTCTGCTCACTTCAGTGTTTGTGAAACATGTTTCTCACTCTCCACCTTGTTCAACGGGCTCATTTCTAGGATGGAGCAGAGAGGGAGACTATTCCCTGGGAACTGTAAGCACTGTTGGGGGCAGAGGATAGACTATAGAGCTAGCCTGCACCTGGAGTGCACTAGGCAAGTAGCTTAGGACCACGATGGGCAAGATCAGATGTTGTTGAAATAAACTATAAAACTCACCCCAAATACAAAAGAGCCTGTCCAAGCAGGTTAACTGAGTAGCAAACAATCCAGAAAATATGCTGGAAGAGCAATTGAACCAGGTTTATAAAAGGCAACGCCCATCAGTCCTGTTGTATCTGGAAGACACTTACTACCTCTGGATCTTACAATCACTCCATCTCCTCTTCCCCAGAGAACCCTGAGTCTTGAAGTGAGAGGTATGAAAAATATGTCCCATTTACGGAAGAATACTCTGAAGTTTCTCACTCTCTGAACATTGTTCAGTTTTGTGTCTGTGTTACCACTTACTGCAAGGAGCTTCTTTGGTAAGGGTTGAGCACTTCTCTCATCTACAAGAATAGCAATATGAGATTAAGAGTCGTCTTATTACTGAGATTCTTTAGCAGAATAATGGTAATAAGTTCTTTCCTAGGCTCATGATTTTTCTAGTCTGAGGTTCTTTTCCGAGTTAGTAATGTCAGATATGGATTCTGTCTCATGGACTGGGCCTGAAATTCAGTTAAAATGTAGTTGGTTACTACAATACTGTTTGTGTCACAACTGCACCGGTAAGTCTTCGGGGCAGGTCTCTGGTGTAGGTCACAGGGTTTGTAGCTGGGTGGTATGGATGGCTAATTATTTCCTCTGATGAACATATGAACTCACAGAGGCTGTGACATAATGGACAAAACCTACTGTGGTTCAAAACAAACAGAATGTTAGCACTGAGAAGGGGAAGCAGACACAAAGGCAGATCCCTAACCAAGGAGCTGTTTGCAATTGATTCTGTTTGGGAAAAGGAAACCAACCAAACAAACAAAATAACCAGTTTTCTCCAATGGAGTATCACTGAATATACCAGCCATACTCCAGGGCATACCCCATGCCCAAGAGTAGTTGGCCAACACAAAACCAACTCCATGTCTTACTGTGTGTGTGATTTCTGTCTAGGTTTGAAGTTTTTTTCCTGTTCTATTGGTTTTCTTTTCTTTTTCCCTATTGTTTGTCTGTTTTGAGTTTTTCCTTTGCTGTTTTCTGTTGTATTTTTATGGGTTGTTATTTTGAGGAAGAGAAAGAACATAAAGTTGAGTGGGTAAAGATATAGGATGGATCTGGGAGGAGTAGCAGATAGGAAAAATCTGATCAAGATATGTTACAAAAAATGTTTTTAAATATTTTTAAATAAAATATTTAATGTAATGTCTATCCTAGCACCACAAATACATTACAAGACTTAACAATTGTCTTAAAAGTTCACATTTTTCTCCTCAAAACCAAAATTTAATTTTGATATTGGTTGTGACATTCAAGGACAATATCAATGGTTCTGTGGAGTTTTCAAAATCAACTAAGGAAACATAAAATAAGTGATAGTTTGGGATGGCACATTTCATTCTTCAAAATCATAGGAATCTAGGGGAAAAAAAGCTCATTTTAATTGACACCTACTAGTTTGTCCCTTACCAAAGCATTTATATGATCTTTCATGATTAATCACACTTATTTTGTAATTATTTGCCTTGAATGAGAAGGCCCAGAATAATTCCTATTGCCTATTAAATTATTTCATACAAAATTGGCATTTTATTCCATCATTATTTTCTAGTAAGTAAAATTATACAATTTGATTGAATGAGCTGTAAGCCTCTGGCTAGACAAAGAATTATGTAAACATAACAAATTATACCAATAACTGAAATATAATAACTTATGACCTGCAGGATAATAAATATGGCAAAAGTCTAGCTAGATCAAATCTAATACATTTGTTAATTGATCCATAAACAAAGTTTGAAAAGGATTGAATATCTTGCTGAAGGTCAAGTAGTATTTTGAGGACTGGCAATCAATTGAATTTCCTTGTCCCACAAGTTCCCTGTTGGAATACATTTAAGTTAGGAGTGAGGATTTTGATGATGAGGTCATGGGAATTTGTGTTCTTATTAAACAGACTCCAAAGGAGTCATCAATCTATTCTCCTACATGATGACCAGGGGTGACACTCCAGAACTGTAAACAATGCATTGCTGTTGTCTGTCATCATTCAGTTAATTATAACAGGTGAACAGACTATTAGAGATCAGACCCAGAGTGAGACTCAGGGCCAGCACTTGTCCTTCATGGAACTTAAGCCTCATGCAGGTAAGGAGGACACATCAAAGTAAGAAGCAGAAACATGGCGGGGGGGG
>NW_022196899.1:25564039-25634239 GCF_008632895.1 Mastomys coucha
GGGGGGGGGGGGAGAGAAGAGGGGAAAGGGAAAGATGGTAGTTTCCCAGATGTTTTGACTGAGCTCTAAGGAATTGAAATGTATGTATTGCTAAGTGTATTATAAGAAATCAAAAGATAAGAAGGCTTGTTTATATGTGTGTGTGGGTGGGGATGGGATGGGAGGTAGATAGTTTGGTCACTAAAGTCACCTTCCATGTATGAGGACCTGAGGTCAAACCCCAGAACCCATGTAAACCAATGGATATGGTGGTGCACACCTGAAATTCCAGCACTAGTGAAACAGGGGCAAAAGGATCCCTGGGCCTTGTTGAGGGGCTAGCCTAGTGGTGAGCTCCAGATACTAATGGGAGACAATGTCTCTAAGCAATAGGTTAACAACTCTGATGAAACAACACCCAGTGATAACCACCACATGCCGCTGTACATGAACACACATACCCCCACACATGCCAGCACACACACATACATACACACAATGCACATAATTTAAAAACTGAATAAAAGGGCTTGTGAATGAATACACATCAAAAACTGACACAAGCCTCTTCCAAAGTCTTCTAAGCTTCTATTTATGTGTCCACCAGCTGCTTTTTCTGAAGCACCCACATTTGAGACACAGTGAGGGCTGTTTGCTTCTCAAACTCAGTAATGGATTGATTTTTCTGAGACATTAAGCATAAGGTTGCCATAGAGGCAAGAAAAGTAAATATGATTACCATCACAATTGACAATTGTCCATTATGGTGTGTGTGTGTGTGTGTGTGTGTGTGTTCCCACTCATGGTCACTCCCAAGTTCATGAGTTTTAGATATGCCAACATTACTGAAAATGAAGCAATAAGGAACATCTCTAAGAGAAGGTTATAGCACTTACTATTCTTGCAGAGGACCCATGTTGGGTTGTCTTCTGGCTTTTGTGAGCACATACACATATGCACACTACCATGAAGACACACATAAATGTACATAAATAAAATTTAAAACTTAAATGTTATTTTTAAAGAAGTACCCCTGATTCCTCCGATCAAACTGACATACATCAATAGGAGTCATTTCGAAACATCTGTGTCCTGGCATTTCATCAATAAAATTCTTGAGAAATAGATTCTCTGTAAAAGTTTTTGGAAGTAATCAACTTGCATTGGTTCTATATTCCTATTTGGGTACAGGGATGACATTTCTATGGTAGTTATAGAATTCTCCTTTAAATAAAGTTTTAGTACTTGGGAATCTTGGAGAACACAGAGGGAGTAGGTGATTAAAATATGGTCATAGAATGAATTATTCTAAACAAACATGAAAATGCACATTGAGTGGGAAAGAACACAGGACAGACGGGGTGATGGAGATGGAAAGCAGAGAGTGAGATGAGTAGAGTGAAGGCAAGCTTCTAAAGAAAAGCAGCAGGTGTCAATCAATCACAGCTGGCAGGTGTCAATCACAGCTGTGCAAAGTCCTGGACTTTGATGGGATTTTTAACTTAAGAAACCATGTGCAAGTCCATGACCCATGCTGCTGCCATCTGCTACAGACAGGGAAGCTTACTTTACAGTGGTGTTGGTGACTGCAGACTCATAACTGAGAATAAGAGACACTGAAGGCCTCTGGGATGACCTTCCCCACTTCCCCAAGAAGACAGTCCAGACAAGAAACCATTGAAGAAAGTGCTTTAGAAATGTGGTTAGAGTGGAGCTCTCCACAGCTGATGGCTTCGGCTGGTAGGTAGGAAGGACTCAGTTTCCTTTGCAGGGATGGCCACTGGGAAGTAGTGTATGTTCTATGTGTCAAATCCTATAATGTGTTATTTCCTCTTATAGCTATAACAAGATAAGAATTACTTTCCTAGTGAAATGATAAGTCACAAACTAGAGAAGGCAGGTAGTGGTATCCAGGAACACAGAGCCAGTTAGTGGAATCCCAAATTCCATGTCCTAAACGCATGTCTCTAATATCACGAAGAAAGTAGATTTGTCATGGTTTCAGCTAAAGCTCGAATAGGAAATGTCTGCCACGTTCCTGAACACTGGTTTCTGGCTGGAGGTGCTATTGAGGGAGTGTGGTGATTTGAACTTATTGGTTCCTGTAAGCTCAAGTGTTGGAACACCTGGTACCCAGATGGAGTTGTCCTTAGAAAGGTTCAAAAACCTTTAAGAGATGTTGTTTTGCTGAAGGAAGTGAATCACTGGGGTGGGCCTTGATGTTTTATAGCCTAGCCCTACTACTTCCGGCTTGACCTGGGGGTGGGGTGGGTTCCTGTCAGCTGATGTGATAATGGCCAATGGCCTCCTTGCTGCTGAGCCTTTCTTACCACAGTCGTCTGTATCCCTTAAATTGTGAGCAAAACTAAACCTTCCTAAGTTGCTTTTTTATCAGGTATTTGGTTATAGCAATGAGAAAGTTAACTATCGTGGGGAAACTCTGGAAGCTTTAGAAATTTGGGTCTGGCTGGAGGAAGAAGAGTCCTGAGGCATGCTTTCCCTTAAAGGATGTACATCTGGTCCCGGTTCTCCCTCTTTTTTTTTGACTTCCTGTCCACTGTGATATAAACAGCCTCATTCCCATTCCCGGGATGGTCCTGCCACCATGGTATTCTTCCTCACCTAGCTCCAGAATCAACAGGACTATGGCCTGAAATCATGAGTCTCCTTCCTTTACATTGTCTAAGGTAGATGTTGTGTCACCACGCTGTAGAAAATAACCAGCATACGAGACATACTGCTGCCCCGTGTCAGACACAGTTTAATGTGGGGATATGGTGCGAGAGAGGGCCACGCCCCCTGGCTTTGGGGAGCTTGCTAGGTGAAGGAAAATTAAGGCCTCCACATGGGAAGGGGCTGCAGATCTATTTTACACGGGGAAACAACTCTTCTTTAAGAATGGAAGGCAGAGGGAAATAACATGGGTATTAAAATATAGGGATTACAGGGATTAACAAGTGGGCTAACCCGTATGATCAAGGAGAAAAAAAAAAAACTGAAGAAACAGCTCAGCTGTGAGACACACAGTGCTTAGTAGAGAAGAGGATGGCTGTTGTGTGAGACTATCAAAGACTTACAGGCTTTAAACAGAGCAAAAGGATGCACTCTTGGGCGTGAACAGAGTCGGAAGAAGTAAGACTAACTGTAAGCCATATAACATGAAGGTTTATTATAGTGTAAAGAAACTAAGCCTAAGATGCTTCTAGCTGAATCAACAAAAGTGACCACAGTTACATGTACAACAAAAGGTCAGGAAAAATAAATAAATGAATTTAAAATCTCCATCAACTTCCAACCATATTCAATGAGCATTCAGTCTCTGTTTTGACCCAACAAGTTGCTTAAAGTACAAACTTGTATTTCTTAAGTATGTTATTTTACTAGGTCTGAGATCTGTGTCATGTAAGGAACAGAAAGACTGTCTCATGTAGGCAAAGTTATGAATATTTTAGGAGCTGGGAAACCCCATTAGGGACCAGTTTCCCACCCTCCTCACTATACACTGCAGCTCTCATCTGAGAACAGATGAGCCAGGAGAGAATTTTTGGGGACAAGAAAAGAAATCATGACCATCATTCATTAAGCATTTAATGTCCTCATTATTAATGTAAAATGCTTTAATACCTCATTAATTCTCACAATGTTCTCACTGAGTCCTTTTATGGATAAAGAAACTGAAGTTCCCGTACAGAACTAATTTTATGATATATTCCTATACTTGAATATTATACACCCCTTAAAATAATGTTTTCAATGACTTTTTGTGGCTAGCATAATAATGAAAAGAATACAAGAGTTAATTTCCAGCAATAGAATGATGGATGATGATTTTTAAAGTTTCTTAATTTAAGGAAAGCAATTTTATTTTATTTTAGAGGCCTTGTCATCCTTGTGAATGTTGTTTTTGTCTATGTAAACAAGTGTAATGAAGTGCCATGAACTGAATGGTGTTATAAAACCACAGAAACTTTGATCTCACACACATAGAGTCAGCTCCATGATCTACGATCTAAGATCTGCTCCTTAATCTAAGATCAAGGCAGCAAATTCAGTGGGGGTTTAGAAGAAACTGTTTCCCTAAATGGATGGTGTTCTTACCATTGCCCCACAGAATGCGGGGGTGGGGGTCCATTACTTCTCAAGGGTCTCTTTGATAGGGACAGTAATTCCAACTATAAAGACTATGTCCTCATGACCTAAGGCTACCCAAAGCCCCACATTCTCATTATCACCTTGGAAGTTAAAATTTCAATACATAACTTTTGGAGAGACACCAGTATTCCAATCAGAGCAAATAATAACCAGTATACAGAATTTAAAGATAAAATAATAACTTCTAATGAGCAGATAATATGTGATGCCAGCTTTTAGAGATAGACAGGACTTGTACAGGCAAAGGTCAGCTGACAAGGAGCAAGAAGTATTCATTACAGAGAAAGAAGGACAGAACATAGCAGAGACCTGAGAAAAGTGAACCAAAGCAGAATGAAGCCATGTTGGAAATATCACTGCCTGCTACCAACAAAACTAGAGATTTGGGGGGTTTTGTTTTGTTGATGTACAATAGTCAACTTGCAGGTTTTCTGATAGGACAGTATCATGATCAAAGAGATGATATAAGACCTCATCTTCTGAGATTATCTACAAAGGATGGAAGAGGCAATCAGGGTGAGTAAGCCATTGGCATGGTTTAGGTCCCAGATGCCAAAGCCTGAATTAGCGTCTTGTTAACAGGGATGGGAATGAAGGAGCAGATAGACAGGCATTCCCCACTCCTCTTCTCCAGCCTACCCTATGCCTGCTTCTACACTCCATCCTTTCAGGAACACTGGCCTTTTTCTCATCCTAGAAGTTACAGCCTAGTTGCTGGTGCTCATATACACTCTGCTCTGGACATTTGTCTGTACTTAACATGCTTACTCAATATTTTATCTTTCATGTCTCACTTTTAATATCTTCCGGAGTTTTTCCTTCCTTTCTAAGCCAGTCTAGATAGCCCAGGCTTTGTGTTGTATTCCCTCACACTACCCCATCCTTTTTCTTCACTCTGTTTACCACAATCATTAGCTAACAGCGAATTTACATTTTATATCAGTTACTTTGCAAAGTCTTTTACAATCAGATTTCATCTTATCCTTCAAATTGTCCCATGAAGTAGGTGTTGGTATTTCTCCCTGCTTCACAGAGACAGAAACTTGTCTTTTAAAAATTATTTTTTAAAAAATTATGTTTATGGCCAGGCGGTGGTGGCACATTGCCTTTAATCCCAGCACTTGGGAGGCAGAGGCAGGTGGATTTCTGAGTTCGAGGCCAGCCTGGTCTACAGAGTGAGTTCCAGGACAGCCAGGGCTATACAGAGAAACCCTGTCTCAAAAAAAAAAAAAAAAAAGAATATAAACGCAGAGAAAAGGAAAGGAATGGGAGGAGAGGCAAGGGGAAGAAAGGGGAGTGGAAAAGAAAGAAGGCAGGAGAAAAAGAGAGAACAGAAACTCTGTTTCATTTCACAGTTCAGTAGAGAATAAAAATAATAATGTTTTTATTTTATTTAAACTTTGCCAGATCCTATTTGAGGCAAATTTGCCATAGAAACCTCTAAATTGATTTAGTGGACTATAGCAAAGCTTCAATTTAAAATAATGTTCAGAAACCGCCCATGATGTCAGCCAGGCTTGGCTTTTAATAGACAAAATATAAGGGGGAACCTTCCCTAGAGGATCCCTGCCCTGGGGATGTCTTCTGGAGTTCCTAAGTAACCATATGCCTTCAAAACAAAGGGCACCACAGAGGTGAGAAATTACATCAGACTCAGCTGCCTGGCAGTGCCTAGAGTTGTGGCAGATTAGCACCCAGTTACTTCCCAGTCTCCAGAGCTATCAGAAAACTCAAGGCCCCTGACAAGAGACTTGAGCAGCGAACACTTGAAACTGCCCCAAGCTTTCTGATGGAACCTGGCCTTCCCATAACACAGCCTCTGAAAAGAAAGACCTGCTTAATGTGTCTTTTTAGTTCTGTGTGCTGTCTGTTGGTGGCTGACCCAGGAGCAAGTCAATTTCTTAAAACACTTTATCTTGGGACTAGGGGGACAGCTCTGCAGGTAAGAACTTTTGGTAGATAAGTGTGAGTGCCAAGTGTGAGTAATTGAATCCCCATGACCCAATTAAAAGCCAGGCCTGCTGCTTTTCCAAAGGTCCTGAGTTCAATTCCCAGCAACCACATGGTGGCTCAAAGCCATCTGTAATGGGATTTGGTGCCCTCTTCTGGTGTGTCTAAAAGCTGAGGCATGGCTGAGTAGTTACCCCCGGGGTTGGGGGCTGAGGGGTGTGGTGCATAGATATAGGAAGAATGCTGGAGCTTGCTGACTGCTGGCCTAAGAGCCAGGTTTAGCGAGAGAACCTGTTCAAAGGCACTGGCCTTTGCACATACGTGTATCACACACATTCACGTTCACATACTCACACACACATACACACACACACACACACACACACACACACACACAAAGGAAACTTTTTTCATTATTTTGCCTTGGATATTTAAAAGTATTCAGTCTCCCCATCCCCCTTACCTCACCCCCACTCAGACCCCTACAGTTAGTGATTTCTCCTAAATATTTATTTCTCCTTCAGGGAAAGATTTCTCTAAGAACTTGTTCGCTGCCCAGCATATTCACAACTCTTGATCTGTTTTTCTTCTATTTGTCCACTTAGAGTTTTTGCTGGAATCAATTTTACTAATTTCCTTCTGAAAATTAGCAAGTCAGAGTAAATCTTTCCTGTCTCCCCATCCCCCTTACCTCACCCCCACTCAGAACTTAAAGAAAATGATGGGACACACTGGGGTCTCAAAGAGCTGACATTGAACTCGCTCTACTTCAGCTACCTTCACTGAGACCACATCATCTATGGGGGATGCTATGTCAGCAAGTTCCAAATCATGGACAATTAAGGCTCTTGAAAGGTTTACAGTGACCTTCCATGTTCGAATCTGTGGCAAAATTTCTGTATGAAGGTAGACAAGGAAGGTTGCTATGAAGGAAGTGTTGAGTTGTTATGTGGCCTGGAACAGAATAGATGGGTGTGTTCAAATCCCTGCTGTTGGAAACCAAAAGCACTCTCTGGCTTGACCTGCTGCTAATCTCAGCTCCGGAGGAGACACCCTGGAGCCAAGAGGCTTGAGAACCAGGATCCTAGTTTAATACCAAGCTGTCCTTAGCTTGGAATTTCTTTCAAGGATTCTGCCTTGCTAGACAGGTTTTTCCTGAGAGCCAGCAATAGAAGTCAAGCACATTCCTTAGGACAGTCCACAATAGTTAGAAAAGGCTTCCCTCACTCAAGGACTTTAGCTAGGACTGAACCTCCCAGTGCTTGCCTCCAGCAAGACCCAGAGAATTAACAGGAAATACCAAAATACCTCAATAGGGAGGGCTCTACTGCTCTTCTGCCTGCTTCATACCTAGCTACCAGACTCTGCTGACCTTGAAGCAGCGGTCACTTGCCTACGTGACCTCAGTCTTGTGCCTCAACCCCTGCCCGCCTACGTGACTCTTGTCATCTGCTGAGAATTCCCCTCACACCCTCCCCATTTTCTTTTACTGTAAACGTATATATACTGGCTACTGGTCATTAATAAATGAGGCCTTGATAAAAGACTTGCTTAGCCTTCTTCTCCTTTCTCGCCCATTTCTTTTCCAGGTTTGGTTCCCCTCAAAACCACGAAAATGCCCAGTCCATTTATATTTGACAACTCAAGTAAAGTATTCTATCATTTATCCTATCTTGGTGAGTTTAGAATTTTGTATCTAAATAATTTTGTATCCTAATTTGTGTTACTAACCTAAAAATATCTTCTTAGACCTAGAGCATCTTTTTAAATCATAAGAAATTTAAGTTTATAGTAACACTATGACTATCCAGTTTTCAACCTCTTCAGAGACCTGACAAAGAATAAATATTACCTGCAGGAAGTTCCAGTATGCAGCTTACAAAAATTATAGAAATGACAGAGGCAGCTCAGTCTCCAATATTCTTTATAACATTGGAACATCTATCTTTATACTCTTCTGTCCCAGAACATCTGACAGACCTTAAGTGAAGCAGGAATTATGAAAGACTAGCTTACTCTCTTGGCAGAGCTTAGGAATCAACTATTCTACATCTGTTTGTCCTTTTTGGACATTGTCTGTAGATAAAGTTAGGACATTTCTTGCCCAATGGTAAGCTTGCCATAACTGAAGCAACTCCACATGGAAGTTATTGATGCTCATCATCTTTTTTGAAGTGAACTGGAGGTACTCTCAGGGACAGACCTATCTCATAGTCAAAAGATTTTTTAATAATGAAGTGATTTTAAATGTCATATTCTTTGGATCTCTGAAGCTTTTGAAGACCATCTGTCTATTTCTAGCATATCTGAACAAGCAAACATTGTCTGTCTTTACCTGTTCAACCCAAGACGTATATTTTAGTAATGATCTAGATTAATATCTGACATGACCATGAGTTTGACTGTCTGACTAGTAACTTATTTAATTATCTTTAACAGTTTGTAATAGTAGTTATTAAAAGAATGTGACCAAACCTTGTATTAATAAATGAGTTGCATAGGTATAATGCCTATGGAAGAGTTGAAACACATAATTATATTGTAACAAAATTAATCTTAAATTTTGTACCAATATGCAAAAATTTATACAAATGAAAACCTTAAACTGTATCAATATATAAAATTCTGTGCCAATGTAACAAGATATAAAGATCTCTATCAATGTATTATGGTTATATCAAAACATAAAGGTCTCTACCAGATTATATCAAAATATAAAGATCTCTACCAATGTAAGATTATAGTTATAAAATGTCTTTTAGTAGTAGAATCTTTGAGAGTAGACTCAACAATCTACACATATTTGTCTAATTCCTATAATATTACTGTATCTCCCATTTTTCTTTTCAACCTCCTACCCTAAGAAAGAAAGGATAGAGTAAAGGAAATATAGAAATCCCTAAGTCTAACCTCCCTATGTAGTTTCTTTCCTGTCTAAGGCAATATTTATAAATTCTCTTTTAAAATTACTATTATATATATGTATATGTAACACACATATATATTTATATGTAACACACACATATATATGTATATATATATAACTGAAGTTCTGGCTAGAGACATTTGCTGTTCCCATGTAAAGGGATCAGCAAATCATGGTACCTCTCCTGTTTGGTCTTTTTGTTTATTTCTTCCTGTCTACAGCTAAGATCTTCAGGGGTCCTTCCTCTATCAAATCTGATCCTTATTACTTTGGAAGGAGTCCAAAGCCTTTTTTTCTTTTCTGAAAACACAAATACAGAGCCTCTCTCCAGAAATAGCATGTCGTTGGTTCAGCAACCAGTCGTCAAAAGTATAGATTGATTCAGTTTAACAGCAGCATTTCTATTTAGGTCTGCTCTATATTGACCTCTTTCATAGAAGATTTGTAATACCATCACAACTAAGAACTTATAACCACCTTCATTTTTATATTTAAAACAATAAAAACAATTATTATCTTTCTTTTATTGAGACAAGGTTTCTCTGTGTAGCCCAGACCAACTTGGATTTGTTCTGTAGATTAGGCTGGCCTTGAACCGACAAGGAACCTATTTACCCTTGCCTTTGTCTCCCAAGTATTGAGATCAAGGCCTGGATTTATTTATTTAACTACATATCCTTGAAGACATTTATATCAATTCTCATTTCTTTCTCCCTTCTTTGGAGATTAATACCTCTGTGGCTAAATATGCCTATCTGCCCTTTCTTTTTATATGAATTAATCTAATATCCTCCTCTATATTCAGCTTCATTAAGTTCCCCTCTACTTACTGTCTAGCATATTGTATGTGTCAAGTGCTAGGACAAGCAGTTTCAGTTTTCCTGCAGAAGCCCACGTTTACAGAGACTGGTTGCTAAAGGTAGTGTTGACACCTTAATTCATGTTATTCTTTATAATTATTTGATCGTAGGAGGCATGCAGCCTTACTCTCAACTCTGAGCAGCAGGATTTTGCCTGCTTCATTTCACTGCAGTTTTACATCCACACGATTAGGCTGCATCTCTGTGACAGCATAGAGCAGCCCCTGGGAAGAGGGCAGGCCAGCATTGGAGTCTGCCAGTTTGTTACTCATAGACTTTACCATTTGGTGAGCAATTGGTTTGGGGGCTTAGCAGTATTTTAACTCATGGTTTAACCCCTGAAATCATTCTCTGAAACCATGTGTGCAAAAACAGCATGGATTTGAATCCTTGCTGGAATCCCACTTGCTAAAGAACCATCCTCCACTCCTACCCCCACCCCTGCCTTTCTAGTCTTAACAGGACAGCACGCTTTTTTTTGTTGTTTTTTTTGTTTGTTTGTTTTTTAAAATCAGGAAATCTTAAATCAATTTGTTAAAAGTAAGTTCTTGCCACTTGTTGGTTCACCAATTTGTTGTAGAAATTATTTAATCTCAATAAGGGGCTTCTACCCTGCCTTAGATCATTTAGTCCCCAGATAAAAGACACACAGCTTTTATGATTATAATAACCCTTAATCAGCACTAGAGCTGGGCAGACATCCACCCTCTATGCTATTAGACTCTACTTCCTGATACATAACCCTAAGTTATAACTTGCCATGTCCCATCTGGGCTGCTTTTAACTTCAATTGGCCAGGCCTCATGGCCATGCTTTCCTGACTCACCTAACCCATAGCTGTTTCCTCCTCTCCTCCTTCTCCCTCTCCTTGTGTTTCTTCTCAGATCTTAAACCCAGAAACCCCAAACCCTCACCTATCTCAATTCTGCCCAACCCTAGACTGTAGACATCTTTATTCACCAATCAAATATAACATGAGGGGCAAGGTCACATAGTGTCAGTTGGGTAGTTTCTCTTGAGCTTGGGTGCAACCAGCCTTTGAAGGCCAGTATTTAGCATTTCAATACAAAGCAAAAGACCAAATCTCAACAGAGAGAAAGAGAGGCCAGCAGGAACACATGGAGAGAAAGAGAATGGAAGAAGGAGCTGGGTAGCTAACTAGCATTCCTCTTTATTAGCTGCTACATCTGGCTCACACCTGACAGCTGGCAGGTGATGACAAAAGATCCCTGGGAGGAGCCAAGTAGAATTGTCTTTTAAGCAACAGGTTCCTCCTCTGCGAATGAGCCTGTCCTGATGGTGTTCATGGCTAGCACAGAGAACATGCTCATGATGTAGTTGTTTACTTTTCCATTCTTTCCCACATGAACCAGGAGTCACTGTGAGACCTGAGAATCACCATGAGAAAAGACTAAATCTATGATTTTCCAAGCTGTATTTTAGGGTGCACCCATAACTGGCCAGCTGACTGTCTCTTCCTAAATCTGGATTTGAAAGATTAGCCTCTGCTGGTCTCTTGAAGTCTCTTTTGTAGGGAAGATAAGGTGTTCACAGGGCAAGAGGACTGGCTATTACACATTTTTAGAAAGATGCAATGAAAGGGAAGGAATGGGGTAAAGATAGACACCATGTGAATGGGGTCACAAGTTTAGTGTAGTTGAAAAACATGTTATCCAGTTTAATACAGGACAAACAGGAGTTATTCTTTAACTACAAACAGAAACCTTAGCCTGCATAGGACAAACAGGAATTTACTCTCAACTGTCTTTACTGCAGACAGAACCCTTAACCTGCAAGGTGCAGTTTTCCTGTTTGGGTCTCCCATTAACTTGCAAGGTATATTGTTCTTGTTTGGTCTCATGCCATCTGTTCATGTTCATGTATCAAGCTAAGAGCAAAACCAAGGCACTGGGAATACAGCAAGACTTGATTTCACCACTTTGATTTTTGTTTTGTATTTGGCTGTCTGATCAGTGCCACCGTGGCATCCCTCCATCTTACCCACTTGCTGGTTGAACAGTCTACAGAAAATGAATGGTACATTAGAAAAAAAATGACAAGGTGTACCCAGTTGAGTCGCCATTTCAGAATGCGTCTGGTGCTTGAATTTATCCTAAAATTGCAGCTGAGAACATTGGAAAGCAGCCCTGAATGCTTCATTAAGCTTCATGTTTGTTGGTGTACACTCTGATCTTACAAAGACCACCTGGAGCCAGAGAATCTTCCGAACAGGCACTCTGCTGCATATTAACTGGAAGCCTCAAACAAGTTGTTAGTGTATCTGAGCCCTGGTCCCTCAACTGTACTGTGAAAGCTATAAGTCCCTCTCCCCAAGGAAGAGTGGAAAGACTTAAATAAAGCAGTGTAAGCCAGTGCCCTCCCTGTGCAGTGCCATGGCACAAGGGTATATTCATATTAAGAAAATTTTTGCTGTTAGTAGCCATGTTACCTTACACTGCAAAGGGCAAAATCCAATATTAAGAGAGACATTTTGGAGAGTAAGCACCTAGTCTTGCCTCCTTGAAAGCTTCCTTTAGATTTATAGCTTGGGTGTTTACATATCTTGAAGTGTATTTCATTTTCTCTCAGTTAACATTTCTAAAGTGACAACCCCTCCCCACCCTTAAAAAAGGTTGAAATTCTTAGTATGTATTCAAGACGTCAGTTATCTTGTGTTTAGTTGGTGATAGTTTCTCATACGTGTACAACTATTATGTGTATATATGAGTTGGGGGATAGAGAGGGGGAGGAGGAAGGGGCAGAAGAAGAGAGAGAGAGAGAGAGAGAGAGAGAGAGAGAGAGAGAGAGAGAGAGAGAGAGAGAGAACCACAGTGGCCTTGTGGAGCTCAGAGGACAACTGTTAAGAGTTGGATCTCTCTTGCAGATTTTGAGGCAGGGACTTTCTCATGCCCTCAAATACATTGTTTTTTGTATCCCAGGATAGCTGGTCTGTGGGCATCTGGTAGAACCTCCTGTCTCCACTCCCCATTTTCTTTGTAGGCGCGGTTGGAGTACAGATGCATGGTATCACATACTGCTTCTTACAAGGGCTCCAGGGGTGGAACCCCAGTGGGTTTTCTAGCTCCTGCTGATGCCTTCATAGGACTCTCTTCCCCAGCGCCCCTTGTCCTTCTGTAACTGGGAGCTTATTCTCCTAAAGCTGGAGGAATAGAAATGATATCTAGTTTTAACTTCATTCACTTTTTACAGTACCACAAAGCACACTGCCCACCCCAACACAGTGTCCAGCTTCTTCTTGCTGCTGTCCCCAAGAATCATTTTGATTCACAGTCCCAGGTGGGATGGAACAGACCTATAGCCTCTCACTGTGCAGCTTGAACCATGACAGCCTTGAGCATGCTAATCCACTAGTAGTATATTTGAATGTATCAGTATTTCTCAAACTCTCAAATGCTATGGAGCCCCCACCAGTGCAGTCAGACAAGCTGCTTTGGTGTCACACTCACTGGTTTCCCAGAGAACTAAGCGCACACAAATGTTGCTACAAAGGGAAAAGGGAAGCATGAATATCCTGAAATGGGGAGGAGTGGCCAGCTGTGGCTGCCTGTAGCAGAGGCTCCCAAGAATCTCTGCGAATGCTAATGAGCACTGGCTCAGTGCTTACCCATGAATTAGCTGCATGAGTTCTCTTATTCTAAACAGCTCAAGGTGTACCCAGTGTCATACAGTGAGGGATTTCAGAGATTATTGTATGCATCATACACCCCAAACTTTTCCCCTAAACCCTCACAGGAGCCAACATAAGCAGTCAGGAGTACCTGACTTCCTCTCTAAATCAGACTTGATTTCTTTTTGATTTTTTAAAGTTAGTATACTTTGAAGAAGAATAACAAAAGAAAAATGGCCATTCTGGTTTCCACCAATTAAAGTGTGTTTATCTTAACATTTTACTTCCTATCGCACAGAATATAAACCAGAGAATAACCATGATATAAATGCTGTAGAGGGTAGATGAACCAACATTTCTGTGCTTAGAGAATGAGGTTCAATGGTTGTGACCTAGTCTCAAGGAATTGCAGTTTAAAAATGGTGGTGGGAAATGAGGTTTTCTGTGTCTAGTTCAGGATACAATTGAAATGAACTGAAGATGCAATTGCTAAGGACTCTGGGCGTAAATAGGAGACTTATCAGTCAAAGAATATTTTCTGGCATTCATATTAACAAATACTATGGCTTTTGCTCAGATTTAGAGAGGGGAAAATCATTTTAGAGGGAAGGGGACAATCTATGCAGGAATTCTTTAAAGAATTATAGTTCGGAGGCTCCATTGAAAGCACTTTCCAACCATTGTCTTGCTAAGAAAGTACAGACCTAGTTTAAATTCCTGAAAGCTCAAGAATGTGGCTCTTGTCACTATAAGTTCTGTCTCCTTAGCTACATTCTCATGGCATATCATGTACCTATAGAAGTGAAACAACTTTAACCAATGTAGTGGCTATTTTCACTCAAAGAACTCCTATTCTATATTAATGCAAATTATTTAATTATCAGTGTCATAATGCCAGACTTATTTCAGGCCATGATTAGCATTCCAAAGTTCTATTCTTTGACTTGTTTTCTATATTTTTTAATTCCATCAATAACGAACTCTTCACTGTTCTCTAAGAGTCTAAGTTTTTTCACCTGCATATGTTCACATCATTTACTCCTCATGGCTTGTTGATCATAAATAGTGGCTTCTGAATGCAGAGGAAACAGGAAACTCTAAAAAGGGGCTAAGTTCTCTCCAAAAGGAGGGAATGTAATAGGCAGATCCTTTGTCAACAGGGAGCCTGGGAAGATGTCAAGCAAGCATGAAGACCTGAATTTAGATACCCGGAACCCACATAAAAGTATAGATACTGTAGCATGTGCTTGTCACCCCAACACTGAGGAAGCGGCTATAGAAGGATCCCAGGAGCTTACTGGTTAATGAGTCCATTTGAATTCAGTGAGGTCCAGGTTCAATGGGCTATACTGTGTCAAACAAGAAGATGAAGAACAACTGAAGAAGACACTTGTTACCTAGCTCTCACCTCCACACATGCATGCATATGGGCACACACAACACACACACACACACACACACCACAAACAATAAGTACTCTAAGGCAGTGGGTCAAGTTTAATAGCAGGGAAATTACCCAGTCTATTCTCAGCACAGAAGCTGATATTGAGAGTGGATGGGTTGGGAAGTAGAGTGGACCCTGAAGTCATGTTGAATCTATCTTGAATCAGAGATATCCAAAACAACATAATCCTGACTGAGAATGAGGCTGTCAAAACTCTAGATCCCAGGCATCTTTGTGCTTTGTTATGGAACACTTAGTGAGCATCTTCTATGTGAAATATTCTGACACATACAAAAACATAAATAAGGCACACCCCTTGGTCTTGAAGAATTGCCTAGTGATCACTTACATGTCAAGAGATGAATTGAAGAACACAGTGGAAGAGTGAGTTTGGGCTCATGGAAACAGCTGATCTGTAATTTTAAAACTGAGAGGCTTTTAGGTCACTACAGTTAGAGTGAGGTTAAAATGCCTTCACCTCTATCCTCTGTGGTTATAAACCTTATGTTTCCACCCACAGAGCTAATTCTGCATTACCACACATTTCATAGCCAGAGAATATGGGTGATGATGGTTCCAACCTAGAAAGACAACATAATGTTTAATGTATTGCCAGTGTTGCCCTGTGCTTCAACTACTTTTCCTGATACTGTAATAAAAGACCCGAAAAAAAGCAACTTGAGGATAAAGGGGCTTGTTTGGGTGCACAATTGAAGGGCACAGACCATCATGGTGAGAAATGTCCTGCAAGCAGGAACTTGAGATATCTGGCCAAGTTGCACCTGCAGTCAGGATGCAGAGAAAGATGAGTGTCAATACTCAGCTGATACTTTTGTACAATCCGGGAGTCCAAGCATAGGGAATGGTACCACCCACTTTTAGGTATTCCTGTGTCAATTATCCTAACCAAGATATTTCAATTAACCTAATGTAATCAATTAACCTAAAATAATTCCTCACAGGCATGGTTAGAAACTAGCCTAACGCAGGTCACTTGTATAGGCATGTGCAAGGCTTGACCTCTAAGATGAATTTTCAATCCTGTCAAAGGTGATAACCAACACTAACCATTACATTCTTCATGAACAATAGGCTCGCATGTAGTGTCCCACCTAATGTCAGTCTCTGTCTTCAGTGCCACTGAAGATCTCACAAGCACCTTGCCCCTTTCTTGTCTCACTTCCATGTGTGGGAGTCCAAGTCAACTTCGGTGATCTTACTAAAGCCATGACAAGGATGGAAGTGCCAGAGAACCCCTGGGATGAGCTTGTACCCATACTGGCTCCCACAATTCTCATCAATACTCACCTAGAACCTACCACCAAAGAACATATTTTAACATAAGTTAAAATTCATGTAAGAACACAAAATCAGCATCCCCGTCTAACAAATTCTAAGATCATGGACTCTTGGATCTTGTGGATGCCAGTCACTGAGGCAAGGCTTCTTTCCAACTCTTTATGATACCTTTGCTACTGACTTTGGGTTGGATATGGAACAGCTGGTGGCCCTTGTTCTGCTGAAGACTGTGCTGTAAGTTCAAGAACTTGAGAAGGTGAACCACATGCCGTTGTCTCCACGATCGTCCTGTCCTTGTCTTTTGTTGGTTCTAAATACACAACATAGGCATTGTGTGTTCCAGTAGATGAACTGATATAGAGACTGACGTTCTGAGTCTCAAATCTAAGCAGCATATCCCATTACAGTACTCGTTGGCTTTTAAGATCAGAAACGCTGAAGTTGCTTTTGGTAAGATATCGACAACATCTAATAGCTTTAGGGTTTTTGTTGCTGTTTTGTTTTGTTGTTTTTAAAGAAGTTTCTTAGTTAGGGTTTCCAATGATTGGCATCCACAAAATCCAAGCATCCATGATCTTAGAATTTCATAGGAGAGCTCAGGGTGCAATTTTGTTAGGCAGGGGTGCTGATTTTGTATTTCAATTGAATTTTACCATAAGTCATGTGCTTATTTTGCGGTGGATTCTAGGTGAGTATTGATGAGAATTGTGGGGATCAGAATGGAATAAAGCTCTTTACAGGAATCCTCAGCACTTCCATCCTTGTCATGGTTTTAGTAAGATTCGAAATGACAAAGTATAAAGAGACACCTTGACCAAAGCAACTATTATAAAGAACAACATTTGATTGGGGCTGGCTTACAGGTTCTGAGGTTCAGTTCATTGTCATCATGATGGGAAGTATGGCAGTGGACAGGCAGGAATGGTGCTGGAGGAGCTGAGAGTTCTACGTAGGCAAACCGGACTGTCTCATAGCCAGCAAGGAGGAAGGACTCAAGGCCCACACACACAGTGACACACTTCCTCCTGCAAGGCCACACCTCCTAATAATGCCAGAAATGTGGAAAAAATTATTTCTTTAAAACATATTTTTTATAATGTTCCATATGTGAGATATTATTTACAAGCAAAAAACAAACAAACAAACAAACAAAATCATACTATAAATAATGAAATTCAGTAAAGCAGCATGCCTCGTGCAGATAAGTGGTTTGCCCCTGACACCTGCTGGAAGCCAAACTTTCAAAGGATTTTAACAACCAAACATAAAGAAAGGCAGAGACCCTTTTCATTCTTCCAAACATGATCCTAGGAGGTGAAAATTACCTCTCACTCACAGCCCAGCGCCCCTGGCTGTCTTCTCTGGCACAGTCCTTTCTCTCTGTGGCTAATAGGCCTCTCAGTACCTTCAGTGATTTCTGGAAAAGTGTCACTCATAGTGGTACTTCCTGCCTAACATAAGCTAAAAGGAGACTGCTGGATTATTAGTGTGTCAGTTGTTGTCAGTCACAGCCAGAGAACACGAGGTAGAGGACCCAGTCTCATAGCTGAAAGGGCATAGATGCAGTTTACCCTTATAGCCAATAAGCCAAGAAAGCTCTACAGCTTCTCATCCACACAGCTGAAGTTCTTTGATATTCTTGCTGTATATGTTTAGGCATGGTAGATAATGAAACAATGGATGGGTGGGTGGATCATGGTGGATAGATAATAGATAATGCTTGGATGCTGGCTGGCTGGCTGGCTGGATAGATGCATACATGCTAGGTGGATGAACAGATGATGGATAGGTGCTGGAGGGTGGTGAATGGATAGATGATGGGTAGACAGATGCAGGAGTGCTGGATGAATGGGTGGATGCATGCATCCTGGATGAATGGATGGTAGATAACTGATGGATTGATAATGGATGATGGATAGACAATTGCATGGATGCTGGATGGATGGATCCATACATGCACACCACTATATGGATGAATAGATGATGGATGATGGATGGATAACAGATGATGAATAGTTGGATGCACAGATGCTGGATGGATGGATAGATAGTTGGATACATGCATGCATGCTGCATGGATGAATAGATAATGGATGAGAGATGGATGGTTGGTGGATGATATATGGGTGATAGGTGATGATGTGTCAATAGACTTGACTGAAACCAGTGAAGAGAGAATATGAAAGAGAACCCCAAAGTCCAGCTGTTGCAGGTCAAATTAAAAGGTTAAGTCAAAGCCACTAAAATATAATTTGCTCCCTTTGACTAACTAATTTGGGTTTTATTAGGAATTAACTGTGATGATTTAATGCTAAAGCCATCCAGGTATACTCAACACAATGAAGCTGCAAATATGGGAAAAAAAATAACAGGTCTAGCCCAGGTTCCTGACATGCACAGCTTCCAGCCTTCCTAGAAGACGTTTCTAGCTAAAATGAAAATATGGGCTACTTAACTGATGCTCACGAGAGCCTATCACCAGTGCAACAGGTCTGGAAGCAGTTTAATTGAGATGATGAATTATTCTGCATCATCAGGAGGTGAGGCTTGGTTGTGGTGGTTTAGACTTTTTTATAAGCAGGAGGATCATACTGCCTCAGGAAAAGTGCATGCCTTAGTACAGAGGCTCAAGACACGTGGCTCTGCCTGACTAGGGTGTGCCCTTCTGCCTTTGACTCCACAGCAAGCCAGGGAATGGAGGCCCAAAGAGGATCTAGCCAGGACAAATGGACAACACATACTTTAAACACCCAGATTAAACCAACGTCGTTTCCCAGCAGAGTAAATCCCAATTCTAGCCTCCCTCAAAAGACAAGCTGACACCATTCTGATGCGAAATCACCGAGGACAGTGCTTAAGGCAGAAGAGTAATCAGGAATCGGGCATGTGTGCCTCTGAGACTCAAGCCTCGAAGTATTTGAAGATGAAGGCTTCAAAGTGGAAAAATCTTGGTCTCTTGGGCCTGAGCTAAATAGAAAATATGGAGACTGACCATGGAAGGTACAGCAGTAGTCACTGTGCAATGAAAATATCGATGCTTTTTATCTCTGCTCCATCCAAAGTGTATTGAAGCTCATAAATTGTTGTGACTCAAAATAAAATTAATCTCTTTTGGTATAAGATTTGTCAGCTTGGGATCCAGCAGGATATAATGTCCTCCTGGAGTACCATGTAGTACTCCATGGCGGTGGAGTGACAGGAGGGAAGTCAACCACACCAGGAGGAAAGGATGACTAAGCCAAACCCGACAGCCCTGGAGATGACCCGACACCCTAGCCTGGGGAGGGAACTTAACCAGTCAACCTGTGAGAGCAAAACATCAGCACAATTTTGATACAAAATGTTGGTATGTTCTCTCCCCTTCCTGGCAGATTGCTCAGACAAGATGCCAACAGCCACAGTATATCTTACATATGTGTGAGTGCTGCAGCTGCTCTTGAGAAAGTCCACAACACAGGTTTCTATAAATTATTAGGCACACGTGGTGCCTGAAACTCTCCACATCAGCATCCCATCACCCACAGCTGGCTCTTGCCCTGTTTACTGAGTCACATCCACTCTGCTTTAAGGGTTCATGATCAAGTCAGAAAACTGGAAAATCCTGTGATCAGATATTTATTGCATGTCTCCTACATGCACCAATCATTCATCATGGGTTTCTTTGCCTTCGAGTGTAAAATGATCTTTTAACTTATTAGAATCATAAATATCACTATATCACCAATGATAAATGACTATAATTACAAATTTTCAATGCTTCGATTGTTGCTCATTACCTACTAATGGATGATAATCAGTGTATCCATTGTGCAATAACACAACTTGTTAATGAAAAGCTATGATTTCATAACTGTGTAGACATTACAGTTTTTAGGGAAGTGGGGGTGTATTCTACCTCCACACCTCACACTGCGTGTAGTTTGTTCACTTTTATATGACTCATTCTGTACTTTAAATTAGATACAATAAATAAAGCTAATTGTTTGTGGACTTGGTAAAGTAGAAATGCATATGGAGTCTCAGAAGTACTTCTGAGACTCAAGTTTTCCAACAAAGGGAGTTGTCATGGGTTACTTCTCATGTAGACATCCCTTTCATTTTGATGAATTATGTCTTTCTGAATTCAAACAGAGGTAGCATGTCCTAGTTTATCACCCTCTAATGCCACTGTGTATTGGAGACTTGAAAGCCGTGTAATCCAGGAGCTGGAAGAGAGTTCAGTGAAGTGCTTGTCATGCTGACTATGAGGGTCTTTCTTCAGTCCACAGCACTAATCTGAAGAGGCAGGTCTGGTGGCATGTGCTTATGATCCCAGTGCTGGGGAGGTGGGAGCAAGCAGATACCCCAGGCTTGCTGGCCAGTCAGCCTAGCCTAACTGATGTGTCCAAATCCCAGTGAGAGACCCTGTCCTTGTCTCCACAGTAACAATACCCAAGACTGATTTCTGGCCTTCACACATACATATACACACATTCAAACTCAAGTATGCCATGCCTACCTATGAAATGCATGCATAGCAAACATACACACACACACACACACACACACACACACACAAATTTCATTCCCTCAGTTTCTTAATATATTGACAATTCCACTTTTCTCCTCACCTCTGTGGAGCAAACATAAAACACTAGCAGCAGCCTGAACGAACCTTCCTAGGAAAGCCACCCCCTCTCTGGATGGAGTCTCTTCTGAACAGTGCTGCTTCTTTCCCTGAGGCTAGAGGAGTCTTACAGAATGGGTGTGCTCAAGCATCTTATGGCAGGATCTTTGAGGAGACCTAACTTGTCACAAAGTAGAACATGGATAAAAGTGGAAGGTTATATGATTAATAGATTCATCAGTAATATCCAATACCCCCCCAAAAGCTACTTGAATGAGAACATTTTTAGGTTCCCCATCTATCAGTGATCTTGCAGAGGGAGACAAACCTCTGAGTACCCCACACAAAGATTTACATCACTGAATGTAAGTGAAACAGTATCTACAAAGGAAGAATGAGTGAAGAAGTCACCAATGAACTCTCAGGGTAAAGCTGGGGGCCTCTGGCCAATCACAGAGATGGTGGATAAAGCTCATGGCTTCCATCAGATACTGTGCATGGTGTTTTGTTTTTTGTTCCCACTTCTGCTGGACCATTCTGTCTTCCTACCCTTCGGCTGGACATACCTGCTTGGAGCTCTGTAAAATGAACTTCAAACTTCCTATTTCGCATGATTCCTGAAGCTCCACACCCTCTGTCTCTGCTTCTGCTGAAGGTTCCAGCTCCCTCCTCACCCTGGATTCCTCTCTATTTCTGGAAACACATCTGAACAGGGCTGGAAGTGTGCTGAATCTTCTCCAGTGGTTCACTGCTGTCATGTTCTTTTCACCGTCAGCACCTTAGCTCAGATCTCCTTGTGGATTCCACAGTGCCTACCTAAATCAGCACCTCATGCTTGCTCTGCTCCCCCCAGCCCCACCCCAGCCCATTTTGAAAAGGGCCAGAGTCATTTCTCAAAGGGCAGGTCAGAGACCATTATGATCAAACATATTCAATTTTTCCTCTCAACCTGTGTACAAACCCACCCATGCTTTCAAGCCAGCCTTCCGAGATTCCCAGGCCCTGATTCCAGCCAACTTCTTTCTTTGTATTCGTTCAAATCTCTTTTACACAGACTTCTAGCTTACTGAACACCACTAAATTTCTTTTGTATTTTCCCTGGTTTTGCTTCTTTCTAGATTGCTTCTCTCATTATCTCCACATGTCTAAATTTGCTCATGTGTCAAGGCACCAATCAAATGCCACCTCGTCTCTGAATGTTTCCAAGTCTTCCACTGGAAACAATCTTTACCACCTCCAAACTCCCACAGTGTTTAGTCTACACCTCACTGAGGCACGTCTCCCATATTATGTCAAAATATTTACTTCAAATTACACTCTTTGGTGACACCTGCCTGTAACCCCAGAGCTTGAAAAGCAGAAGCAGGAGGATTGCCCCGTTTGATGCAATTTCAGACCAACCAATAGGAACGAGCAAGACCCATGTCAAAAACAAAGCCCCACTGGATATGCAATGAAAACCCTTGAGTAACAAAGATAGTGCCCTGTACATAGTATAACCCTAACTCATATAATGTTTTTCCTTTCCTTTGAGAATACTGTGTTCCCCACTCCCCCAACTCCTCCCAGATCCATCCCCTTCCCTACTCATCCAACTTTGTATTTGTTTTTATTTTTTTATTATTCATTTGGGGGGGGTGTTGGAAAGAATGAACATTTATTGAGAATTTATTTTTTATTTACCTTATTCTCTTTAAAGAATATATATTCAGCCTACAGAGTCATGTGATTTTTCTCTTTTTTTGTTGTCGTTGGTTTTGTTTTTTGTTTTTTGCTTTTCTATTTTACTGGATACCTTCTTTCTTTACATTTAAAATATTATCCCCTTTCCCAGTCTTCCCCTCCCTGAACTCCCCTATCCCTTCCTTCCTCCTCCTCCTTCTATGAGGGTGTTCCTCCACCCACCCACCTACTCCCACCTCCCCACCCTCAATTCCCCTACACTGGGGCATCTGTCTAACCTTCATAGGACAAAGGACCTCTCCTCCCATTGATGCATAACAAGGCCATCCTCGGCTACATATGCAGCTGGAGCCATGTGTACTCCTTCATTGATAGCTTAGTCCCTGGGAGCTCTGGGAGTTCTGGTTAGTTGATATTGTTCTTCTTCCTATGGCGTTGCAAACCCCTTCACCTCTTCAGTCATTTCTCTAACTCCTCTATTAGGAACCCCTGTGCTCAGTCCAATGGTTGGCTTTGAGCATTGGCCTCTGTATGTGTAAGGCTCTGGCAGGGTGTCTCAGAAGACAGCATGCACTTCTTGGCATCCACAATAGTGTCTGGGTTTGGTGACTGTATATGGGATGGATCCCCAGGTGGGACAGTCTCTGGATGGCCTTTCCTTCTGCTCTATACTTTATCTCCATATTTGCTCCTGTGAGCATTTTGTTCTCCTTCTAAGAAAAACTGAAACACCCACACTTGGTCTTCCTGCTTCTTGATCTTTGTGTGGTCTGTGAATTTTACCTTGGTTATTTGGAGCTATTTATTATTTCTAAACCTATCAAGTCCAGTTTGTGCTACCCACACATAAAGGGTTTGGAGCCCTTCACCAGAGCCCGTCAAATTATCAGGGGCCAATCCTCAAAGAAATTCAACTCTTTCAGAAGCTACCAACAGCTAATAGAGCTCAGCCAGGAGTAAGACTTTGTAACCACTTCTTAAGCCCATGCTGAGATTTTGTCTGGTTTGGGTAGGACTTGGGCATGCATTAAAACTGTTGAAAGTTCTTATCTGCAACCTCCCTGCTGTGTCTGGAAAACACTGTTTCCTAACAGCAATCTACCACATCTGGCTCTTCTGGTTCTTCTGCCCCTTCTTTTTCCATGATCCCTGAGCCCTTAGAAAGGGGGTGAGGTATGATGACCCCTTTAGGGATGAACAATCCACAGTTTATCTTTCTCTGCATCTTGACGAATTGTGGGTCTCTATGTTAATTGCTATCTCCTGTGGAAAGAAGATTCTCTGTTGAGGTTCGAGAGGTATACTAATATATGCGTATAAAAACAAGTCATTTAGGAGTAAGTTACTATATCCATAATGCTAGTAGTATGTTTTTTTCCTTTATCAGCTTCTTGGCCCAGATAATAATGTCAGGTATCAGTTTTAACTTGCAGAGTGGGACTTAAATTCAATCAGAGAGTGGCTGTTTGCTCCCATAACATTTGTGCCATGAAGGCATCAGTGGCCATGTCTTAAAAATTGGGCCATTATTATGACTCACATACTTCACAACTGGGTAAGACTGATGATTACCTTTCTCCTCTGGTAGCCTGCAGAGTACTGCAGCACCAAGGAAACTAACCAGTAAGAATGAAACCAATTTGATTTCTCCAGATTCTTTGTCTCAGGTATGAGGTGTGTTTATCAATAAGGTCTTACCATCAAGTTCTGGAGGGTAGCCTAGAGCACTGGCAAAAGACTATCTGTGGATCTATTGAACCTCTCTGGCCATAGCTCTTAAAGTACCTGAACCTGGGCTTTTTACTTGTTAGCCTGAAGTGTCTAACAGGGCATTATCACCCCATTATAGAGTAACTCTGTAATGTATGAAGTAAACTCTTTTTAGATATCTATATGTATATATTTTCATAAATGTCTACAGTAGCATGTTTCCTTAATTTCTCAAAAGGCATGCAGTATTAATTAGTCTTTATAGTAATTCCTCCCTTTTCTACCCTATCCTCCCACCTCCCACCCTATTTATACTTTTTTGGTCCATTACTACTTTTAAATTGAAAGTAGATTCTTTTTCATACAATATATTCTGATTACAGTCCCCCCCCATTCCTCCTAGTTCTTCCCTCCCTACCTTCCTATCCAGATTAACCCCCTTTCTGACTCCCATGAGAAAAAAAAAAGAAGTTCAAAGAGTAGTAATACAATGAAATAAAATACAATATATAAAACAGGAACAAATTGGAAAAGGACAATACAACCAAATGAGAAAAGAGAGTCAAAGAAAAAAGCACAAAGCATGCATATGGACACATTTGTGAACACAGGAATCTATTCAGAAATAAAAACACAAAACAGTAAGCCATAATATGGACATAAAGGACCTGTAAGGTTAAAAAAAACCTAAATTAACATTATAAAAGAAAAAACCTTCAAAGATGCCAATGAGTTCATTTTGTGTTGGCTGTTTACTGCTGGACATGAGCCTTAACCTTACAAGTAAGTTGTCTCCCTAGTGAGAGACCCTTGGAGAAATCTGAGTTTTCATTTGCAAATGGTTATTAGTGGAAGGTAGCTTCTGGGTTAGGAATAGGTGTTGTGGACCAGGGAGCCTTGGTGATCCCTCAATTTGTGGGAGAAACTGGGGTCCCTGTAATCAGTCAGGCAAGGAGTTGGTGATTGAAAAAAATGGCAGACACAACACAAGAAGTGCAGGATCTGAATGTATATTCTTAAAATTAGACATCAGACCTTTATGGTCATTACAAATGAAAAAGAAATCAGGTGGCTCAGTGGTCAAGGTACTTCTGAGGCCATCTGAAACACAATGGGTATAAAGCAGCAGCCTGCCTCCTCTGGACGGGAACTGCAACCCGCCACCCCCCTCCCAGGCTCCAAGCACTTGGGCCCTTGGCCCGCCCTGGTGGAGTCCCAGGAGGGGGTGTGTTTGTTCTGACGAGCCAGCCAGGAAGGTAGAGGCTTGAATATTCGCAGTACACTCTCTCTCACTCACACCAGGCTCAAGGTCCAGCCCATCCTTAATAAATGTCCACTATGCTAATCTTCTGGGCTAGCAGAGATATGCCCAAGGAGTCCCATTCTTCTAATCCCTGGGAGTGGCTCAACTGACATATGTGACTGAAAATGAGGATTCTAATTGATGTTGCCCTGAGATTATCAACTTTTATTCAGTAAACTTCAATGCCCGACCTCCCTCATTATCTCCCTAGCAATTAGTCTGAATGTGTAACATTGCCTACGAAATTCCAAGCCAGGGTTCAGCTAAGATGTTGGAACATTGATGAAGGTCAGAGAGCAATGTCTAATTTTGTTTAGCTAAATCATGTCTTGGTGGGCACCTAGCACTCGAGACCTTCCATCAACTAATGCAAAGACAAATCTGGGCCACCTCCAAGTTAGAAATGCCAATTAATGAATTCCAGGAGGCTAGCTTCTTTTGAAGCTATATGCCTCAGATCTGTGGTCAAGCCTTCAAGCCTGACACGCAGATTGCACTGGAGTGACCGTGGCAGATAGGGGTGTGAGCCTACTTCTTTCAACTCTTGGACCCAATCTGGTGCAGACCCATGCAGGTCCTGTACATGCTGCCACAGACTCAATGAGTTTATACATGTGTCCAACCTCTTGTATCCAGAAGACCTTGATTCCTTAGTGTCGTCTATCACCTCTAGATCTTATACTCTTTCCACCTCTTCCTCTCTGATCCTCAAGGAGAGGGATTTGATGGAGATTACCTATATCCCTTAATATGACTACATTCAACCCCCCCTCCCTTGAAAGCCAACCCCTCTCCCCATGGACCCTTATTCTCTGACTTTTAGGAATATTCCAAATGAAACACACATATCTAAAATTCACATCTGAAGGTCTTAGAATCTGAAACAAGTAAGAAAAGCAACCACCTTACAATTCAGCCTGAAAATCTTTCTTCTGGTAATGGAAAGCAGACAAGAACCGGTGGCTCAGATGGGCTGCCCCAATATAGAATCATTTCCATCCAAGCCTTTTAAAGTAGCATTGATCATATACTTCTTTCTGTGTCTTCAAAGAATCAAGTTCTGCTTAGATGTTTTGTGGTATCTGAGAATCTAAGGAACATTTTCAAATAGTATTTGTTCTTTATGAAGAAAGTTGTATTAAAATAATCCTACCTGGCCTTTGCTTATCTTGTACCTATGCCATGAGACACAGCAGAAATTTGCCATTAGTTGTCCTGTTAATGTTCATTTCACTGTAGGAGGACATCTGATTTTTCTATGTCAATCTCAGGTACAGCTATATTAAATATTTATATGAGATCACACAGAAAATAACTTGCAAACCTCTGAAAAAGAGTACCAAGTAGTTTTGCATTCAGTTCTGCCCATTGGCTCATTATTTGACATGAGTTCATATAGAGAATCAGGATAACACACACACACACACACACACACACACACACACAGATTCAGTCCTTCCTCTGATACTTGCTATTAGCTGTGTGACTTTGAGAAACCCCTGTGTTTTCTCTGGTGCTCATTTTATTCTCTATGAGATATTTTCAATCTGGGAAAGTTCATAATTGAAAATAAAGCTGTGTTTATAAAACCCAGCCCCTGGCTTCTTACCCTCAGAATAACTTCTGCCCTAAGCATTTTGGGCAAGGACCAAAGACATTTCAATAGCGAAAATCGGTGTTCTAAACAAAGGGTGCTGGAACAGTGGAATCCACATATGCATAAAAAGATTGCATAGACCAAGAAACTTTTCATAAAATTAAACTTAAAATGTATCATATACCTAAGTTCAAAACTGGAAAACTCCCAGAATTAAACACTAGAAAATCTATGTGACCTTGGGTCAGGGTCATGAGTTTTTGGTACAATCTCTCAAGTATAACCCATGAAAGAAATGTGTTGGGTTAATCTTTAGTTTATAAATGTACACTTAGTCTCTCAGGGATGGAAGTTAATTTTTGCCTATAAATAACATTAACCTTCAGTCTGGATGAACTTTTGTAACATGACCAGGAAAATGAGGACTCAAGACATTGAAACTTATGATGGTCATCATTTGTGTCTGTCACATTGGGTTGTAGAAACACAAAGTCCACAGAGAACTTTGTTGGCATTTCTGATCTTGACATTAAATGGCAGTTTTCCTTTGGAGTTTGGGGAAGAAACTAACAATCTAATATGTATTGAAAGCCTGTTCTGTGTCAAACTTTAGCTCAATAGTTAATCTAAAGAGGATTTGACATCATCACAGTATCAAATCCTCTGTGAACATGAAGCATCTCCCATTTATTTAGGTTTGCATGTACTTTCATTAAAGACTTTTCTGGTTTCTATGTGCTGCTCATTCATAAGTTTTAACAGTTATGTCTGACCTTCTGGAGCATGTTTAAATGGTACAGTTATGATATAAATCTGACATCCCTGAAAGCCTCATATGTAAGAGATTCAGTTGCCAGCTAGATGGGTGTTAGGAGGCAGAGAGACTCTGACATAACCTGTAGATAAAGCTATAATTTGAATAGATGTTGGGAGGTAGTAGAGCTGTGAAAGTTGGGATCTAGATAGAGAAGTAAGGTCACTGGGGAACCTCTATTGTTCCTGAGCTCTTCCTGTCTTTCTCTGCCTACTTCCTGATCACCCTGAGCTAAGGTGTTTCATTCTGACACAGGCTACCACTTCTATGATAATCTTTATTTTAGGCTCATATCAAAAAAGCCAGTTGACTACAGACTGGCACCTCTGAAACTATGAGTCAAGGGAAACCTTTCCCTTTGTTATTTTTTCTCCTATATGTCATCACAGTGGTAGAAAGTCTAACATAAATACTATATGTTTAAATTTTATTTACTCTCTCTCTTTCTCTCTTTGTCTCTCTCTCTCTCTCTCTCTCTCTCTCTCTCTCTCTCTCTCTCTCTCTCTGTGTGTGTTAATAAATTCTACATAGTAAGCTATAGACTGTTTGAGGCAAATGTTAAGGTTGGAATTAGCAGCTTACATAGTCCAATGGCAGGTGACAAGTAGGTGTTTTAATGGATGGGAGCATGAGGGCATCCATACATGATATTGGAGGGACTCATATGCCATAGCTCATGTGTGGAAGTCAGACAACAATAGTGGGTAGTCATTTCTCTCCTTATGCCTTTCCATGAGTTCTAGGTATAGGACTAAGTTTACCAGACTACATTTATCCATCTCATCAGCCTGTATGCTTTCATTTCAAGTTTCACTTGCTCTGTTGTTGTAGCATGAGAAAACATTTGACTTTTGCATATTAACAATTATCACCCATTAACAATTATCAGTTATAGAGGAAATTTTCATCAGTTTGTTAGGATTTCCTACATTAATAACCTTAACATCCATGAGTAAAGAAAATTGTATTTCTTATTTAACACACTACATGTGTTTTCTTTCTCTTCCATATTTTGTATTTTTATTTTTACTTGCATGTGTGTACGTGTGTGTGTGTGTGTGTGTGTGTATTTGTATATACACATGAGTATGGTTCCCTGTGGAGAGTGGAAGAAGACAACAATCCCTTAGAGCTTGTGAACCACTCAATGTAGGTCCTAGGAACTGAACTATGTCCCCTGCAAGAGCAGCAGAACTCTTAACCACTAAGGCATCTCTTGAGCCCTTTTCTTTCATATTTACTGCAGTAACTAGGATTTTAGGTAACATGCTGCTTGGGAGGGGTGAGAGAGACATTCTCACCTTACTCCCCATCTGAAGAACAAAGTGTTAGGTTTCTTCCCATGTTCTGATGTTAATTGTGAGGTGTAAGTTCTTTACCAGGTGGAGGAATTTCGTGTTCTCCTAATCGCTTGAATCTCTCATCCTGAGTCGAAGCCCATATCTTTGAAGACTCAGATATTTTCTTTTGACTTTTACTTTTTGTTCCTCTATGATTCCAAGTTGTGCTTATCTATCCATTTTATTTTTATGTCCTTGGTTCCTAAAATAGTATAATTAAGCCATCTGGAGATTTTTTATAAGACTTCCTAAATAGCTAAGATTTTGCCCTCAGGTAAAATAAATTATAGCAATCCTGTGTAAGAGTGAACAGTGGTTTGTTCTAAGTATCTTTGCAAACTTTAGGGGGAGGGTCAAGACCATCAAAGAAGACTGCCTATTTACAAACATCAGTCTTAGCCAGTGAATGCCATAAATATATACACAGAGACAAGTAGACATTAAGTTTGTGAAGGTCAAATGATACAAATGGTCTGAAAGAGAAACAACAAAGATTTCTTTCTAAAATTGTACTGTTTGATGGTTTCATACAATTAGTTAATGAATTTAAGCCATTTTACACAGGCACACACTCAAGTACACACACACACACAGCCACACACTCAAGTACACACGCACACACACTCAAGCATACACATACCTCTTCCCATTTCTCATCTCCCATCCCTCTCTAAAACTCTTCTTTTCAATACATCCCTCTCCTACTATGACTATCAGCTAGGCAGAGACATGGATGCCTTGAGGACATAGGTGTTCCAGGCTCACTTCTCTGCACACTGTCCCCTCTGTGATCTGAATTGGATTGACTTGTGCTCAGATCACATGTTTCTCTGCATGCAGGCTCCTGCACACACACATAGTTGCCAGAGATAGATGGGGATTTATCTTGCTTCTAACTAGGAAGAATATATCTTCACAATGTGCAAGACCTTGTAAAGCAAACACTAAGAAACCAACACAAAAGAAAACAAGCGACGTGTTTCCCTTTCCCCTCAACAGGAGCAAGAACTCTGTCTTCTTTTTGGGGTGTGACCCACAGAGTTTATTTAAAGTTTCTTTACAGGGAAGGAGTAGAAGGTCATTCGCTGGAGCGAGAGCACTTCCTTGGCTACACCACTGATAAAAAGGACACCTCATGCTGCAACATGCATTCATTACCAGTGGTCCCTCAGGGCGGTGGATCCTCAGGGGTCACTCTCATCATGATAGAATGTAGAGGGGTGCGATATTATTCAGAGAACCCCAGCTGCAAGCTTTCTTACATATGAAAGACAACAATCTGCTAGGTCGAGTGCAGAAGGAAGACCAGAGTTACAGTTAGGTTCGTTCCTAGCTGTTCAGTCTTGAACAAATCAAAGAATACTTCCTGGGTTCTTACTCTGGATCACAATGGCAATAACCTATCACCATCACTGCCAGATCCTGCCCACCTACCTCTCGAGATTAATTCATGGCTATGTAAAATGAGGACCATGGAACTTCCTTTTATAGGAAAGAGTAGGGAGAAAGAATCAGATTAAGACCAGAAGAAAAGGCCACTAGAAAAGGTCAATATAGAATCAGCCAAAAATCCCTAGAAGAAATCATAGAATGGCACAGCAGAACTAGAGATATTTATGTAGCTACTGAGTAGGTATGCTCCTGGTGAGGCATTAACAGTGCTTTCTGCCAGATCTGCAGGTGGCATAATAGACCTGAGGGACCTAAGCAAGGACCAGGTTAAATCTGTAGATATGAACTGCAGACAGGTGGAAGACACACTCTGAGTAATGGAATGGAAGAATGGGCCAGGGAGTGTATGAGAGAATCAGAAAAACACATCTGTATCAAAAAGTCAATGTCCGCCAAGTATTGTAGTTCACACATTTAATTCTAACACTTAAGTAGCAGAGGCAAATAGATCTCTATTTAAGGCTATCCTGGTCTAATATATCAAGTACTAGGCCAGTCAGGACTGCATAGTAAAACCCTTTTCTCAAATAACAATTCAACAACTTAGTGTGAGTATTTAAACTTCAATGTAAGAATAAGCTTCAGGCAATTAATAATAAGATCTACTAGAATATTGGTGTGTGTGTGGGGGGGTGGGTGTATGTTTTGTGTGTGTGAGTTTTGTGTGTGTGTTGTGTGTTTATATGTGTGTGTGTGCCTCTGTGTGTATGTGTGTGTGCGTTTAACAGGGTCTTTTAGGTGTATATATGAAGACATATTTTTCTAGTTAGGAATAAGATGAGTCCTCATTTACCTTTGGCAACCTGTACACAGGAGCCTGCATCTAAAGTTCTCACTTTCCAAAGATACACATGATCTGAACATAAGTCAATTCAATTCAGATCACAAAGGTGACAGTGTGCAGAGAAGTGAGCCTGGAACATGGATGTCCTTGGGGCATCCGTGTTCCTGCGTAGTTGATAGTTCTAGAGAGACAGTTTCAAAATCACAGGGAAATCAAACAGCTGTAGGCCAGAGCCTGAGGCACCACACCACCTGTGCCAGGCAGCCGACTCTATTCAGGCTCTGGAAACAGCAAGTGTCTGGCAGGGGCTCCACATCTGAGACACAAGTTGTAATGAATAATCAGGAATGTTAATCTGTTTCCTCTACTTTGTACAGCTTGTTTTAACTTACACCTTCATTTAAACCTGGACTTGCAATGATTTGGCTACAGCGGTCAGCAAAGTGTAGACTGACTCTCAAGGAATGAAGGATACCTGCTTCTCCGAATTAAAGGAACATAACAAAGCAGTTATGGGGCAATGGTTAGGTCCCAAAGCCAGAGACAACACCATTGTCTGCTCTCATAGTCCCTGCCAAAGTCACTCCTTCAGGATGGCAGCTCTGAGAACACATCCTTTAGGGTGGCAGAGAAGCAGGTGGCTGAAAGGCTGTGGCATCAATCTCCTACAACTCTTGTGTGGTTAGTTAATGGTGTGTCGTACTCTTAATGAACTTGGTCTGGCCATGATGACAGAATTCAGTAGAGAACATTCATCCTCAACTCAATAAGGAGAAAAATGACTTCAATAAAAATGACATTGGGTTCACAGATAAATTATCTATATTAAAATGGTACAGCAGTCAGCTTTGTTATATATTAATATCCCAAATAATTAATATCCCAAATCAACCCTCCCTTCTTATTTGACAGATGCTGAAAAGTTCTCAGGGAAACAAGTAGGGCCTTCAGTGTAATCGAACATGTATGTGAAAGCTTGTTTATGTTTGCCTTTATTGCCATAGCCTATAACCCATCCTGCTCTAGGCTGAGGAAACCTGGCTTAGCGTCTGCTCTCCTTCTCTGGCTTGTGTGTACACTGGTGCCAGACGTAAGGATAAGATAAAGAGAACAGATCCCCTTGGGTAGCAAGTCCATACCTTGTGTGCTTGTCCATCCCTCACTTCTCAGAGTCTAGAAGTATGCCTGCTGTAAAAGTTAGAGATTAAAAGGAAAACACCTTCATGCTACAGATAGGGGCTCAATCCTATATATTTTGTAAACATTCAGAGGTAGAAGGGTAGTAAGTTTAAGACCAACCTGGGCTACATAATAAGACTTCACAGAATGTAACTCTTGTGTGGGGAGGGAGGCAGTATATGAATGTGGTATGTATGTGTGTGTGTGTTGATGTGTGCCTGATATGCATGTGTATAATGTATGTTGAGGCATATGGTGTGTGTATGTGTATAAATGCAACTCTACATGTATGCCAGAGCATATGGAAGCCAGAATACATCTTTGGCATCATGCACTGTTTGTTCTGTTTCGTCTTGTTTCGTTTTGTTCTGTTCTGTTCTCTTTTCTTGAGACAAGGACTGTCATTGGGGTGGGGCTCACTAATTAGACCAGGCTGACATGCCAGGCATCTTCTTGCCTCTGCCTGTGGGTGCTGGGATTATAAGTATGCGTCACCACACCTTCCTATTATGCAAGTCTTACGGATAGAGCTTGGCTTCTCCATCTTCCTAGCAATGGACAGCCAAGAATCATTACACATCTGCTGGGGAGTTTGCTTTGTTTACATATATCAGTATCAGAGGTTTCAGGCTTGATAGCTGTGATATAGCTCACTGTACCAATTTCTAGTCCCATCTGTGACAAGGCAAAGCATATTTGATATGCTAATACTACTCATTTCATGGAACGTAGTGGTATTTCACTGTTTTGGAAGTTTGCATTGCCCTGAACAACACACACACACACACACACACACACACACACACACACACACACACACACACACCATCACCGCCACCATCATCAAAGCATCTAAAGAGAATGTTGTCCACTTTTCCTGGATCTCCTACCGTTTCTTTTTCTTTCTTGTTACTTTTTTAACGTGCCTTGACATTTTGCCTGCATGTATCTGTGTGAGGGTGTCAGATTCCCCTGGAACTGGAGTTACAGGCAATTGCACACTGTCATTTAGGTGCTGGGAATGGAACCTGGGTCATTCGGAAGAGCAGCCAGTGCTCTTAACTGCTGAGCTATCCCTCCATTCATTTCTTACTGATTCTAATCCCCTGCAGTGCATTTACATGTTGGTACTATTTGACATTCTTCAAAAAAAAGGAAAAGAGCTCTCCAAGTTTTTCGTTTTCTGTTATATGTTGCCTCTCTGATTTAATATAGTCTATGCTTCCATGTCAGTCAATCACGTTTGCCCTTTTAAAGGGTTTTGGTCTGGTTCAGGAATTTTCTCCACTTAAAAATTAGAGATATTTTCACCAGAAAATATCATCTAATATGATATCTATATCATCTTCTATGATCTTTATATTTTTGCTAGTCTGTTTAAAGTTAACTTTTTTCTGAAGCCAGATGTTGTGTCAAAGGCCTTCACTCCCAGCACTTCATAGGTAGAGGAAGGAGGAACAGAAGTACAAATCTACGTTAGCTATAAAGCAAGTCCAAGATCAGCCCAGGCCTCCTGAGACCCTGCCTCAGAAACAAAACAAAACAATACCAACAAAAACTTCTGTCTGTTTGTCTGTGTCCTTACTACACATTCCCATCTTAAACAGCATCCTGCCATATTGCCTAGACTGCTCTTGAACTACTGGGCTCAAGTGTTCCTCCTGTCTCTGCTGTCTGAGTAGCACTGGCTGCTGTATCCTGCTGTATAAATTATTGCAATTAGAGATGTTCCACGTGTAAGCTAAGCTCCATTTTGTTCCACACTATGGGCCAGTTCTCTGATCTATAAAAGGTAGTGGTTTGTGTTGCTATTGATAATATAGGACTGCATCTTTGTTAATTTGCTTTAAATTTTCTATATTTAGTTTATTTAACAATATACTAGTTAAGGGATATACCCTCTTTGTAAGTTTCTCTTCCAAATGCTTTTGGTATTTTAATTATGTTTATAGTGATAAATTATTTTATATATTGATAGGAAGAATTAACACCTTTAAAACAACAGTCCTATCTATATGTTAACACAGCATTAATGCACATCCACACAGGTTTTTGTGTTTGTTAGCAGGATTTTACATTCTATACACAGAGGGCCTATGAATTATATCAGTTGCTTTACATTGATAGCTTTTGATGATATATTATCTATCAGATTTTTGATAATATTAAAGATGGAATAGGCTCCTTTCATGCCCAGGAAGCTTGCTAAACACATATTGCTTTCCATAGTTTATTTGTGGATTCTTTTTCCTGTTTGATGTAAATGTTCAGGTCATTTACAAATAATAACAGCCTCATCTCTTCCCTTTCAGCCTTTGTCCTTTTATCTCTCTTCTCAGTGCACAGTTAGGGTGCCATGCCCTGTAAAGGTGAGGGCCATCCTTGCCTGTGCCCACTTCTGAAGCATCTCTAAGAGTGAGGTTTGTTCCAGCTTTTGACAGGCCATGAAGGGAAGGACAGTAAGGCCTGGTTCACTCTGGGCTTGTAGAAACAGGAACAGCCTCAGTGCTTCCATTGTGCTTCCACAAAAGCAACAACTGAGCTGACTAGAATTTTCTGTCATGTACACTGATATGTTAATATCAGCTCTTCCTTACATTTTGAGTATTAAACTATGCTTTACAGACTGGATTCGGTCTGCTGTCATTCCACTTGTATTCAATAGCCATCAATGAAATTGGCCTTCAAAAGAGCTTGCATGTGTACAAGGGTGTGCACGTATGTGTTGTTCATTTTGACTCACAGAATTATCCTAGCTTCGTGAAATTAGACAATCTCACCATTCTTTTGAGAACTTTCCTATACAAGGGGAATCATCTATTTTTTTGTGAGTTTAGCTCAGTTTGTCTCTGGGATGGGTTGGATGAGGCAGCCTTAGTTTCTTTCAGAATGCCTCTTGTATGGACTTACAGAAGTACTCCTTATATGTCCGGAAATACTTTTCATTTTATTCAAACCAATAAGCTGCAGCAATTCCTCTGCTTCTTCTTTTACAGTGTAAGTGCCTCCTTCCTTTCTATGTTACATGTATTTCCATAAAAACAAAAAACAAAACCAACAACAAAACAAACAAAACACTCTCTTACCACAAGTTGATTTCCTTGGTTTGTGTTTTCAAAGATCTTTGCTTGCTTTTGGAGGTTGTTTGGTTATTTTTGTTGTTGTATGGTGGTTTTTGGGTGGGGTGTTATTTGTGTTTTCTCAATCAAATTCTCACCATATAGCCCTGGTTTGCCTAACATTTGCCATGTAGACTAGGCAGGCTTTGGATTCACAAAGCTCTTCCTGCCTTTGCCTCGCAAGGGCTAGGACTAACAATATGCACCATCATACCCAGCTCAAAGAAGATTCTTATTTTACTTGATAAAATTGGTAAAAAATACTTTATTCTGAAGAGTAGTAACAATATCTCATATCAGCGTAAGACATTGCTAAAAGGTATTTAGAGATAATTCATAGTTTGGAATACATTCAAGGCATAACAAAAATATCTAACAATTTGAATTGAATGATTCTGCTCAAAGGAACAAAAGAGAAAGCCCAAAGCTTCCACAAGCAGCATGATAAATAAATTAAGAACAAAAATTACTAAAGTAGAGGACAGCAAAACATAGTCAAGACAAGTATACTGCTTCTCAAAGAACTTGATGTGCATGCTCTCCCATGATGCACTTTGCTCTGTTCTCCTAATGCTGGTAGGAGAAAGGAAAAGAACTGCAATAATTGCTTTTTTCTTTTTAATGTTCAATATTTGGGTTAGAAAAATCATATGAAAATATGTTTCTATGTCAACAAGTAGAAAGTAAGGCGAATCTTCAGTGCTGCCCTTTCAGGAAGATGCCAACACACCTGCCCTATGGTGTTAGCTCTCCAGTTAACCTGAATGGGTGCAGCCTGAGGTCATACCACTTTCTTTCTATGTCTTCTCAGATCTCTAAAATAATCATAAAAATGAAAGGAAATAAAATATGCAGTGTGCCTAGAGTAATGTTCAGTAATATCAGCTCTCTCTGTTGAGGCCTTAGGAGAATGCACTGCATTCAAATAGATTTCCATCCCTTGAAAATAATATCAGATGAACTAATAAGATATGGCAGAGTCTATATTTCATGTCTCCGAATGAGGTGGCATTGTGTGAGCAAGAACATTCTCAGGTTCAGTCTTAAAGTGTCACCAGGCAGCTTCAAACCACAGGCGAGAAATTCAAAGGCAAAGAGCTGATGCAGAAAGGTGCCTGGATTCCATCCACGTGATGGGGAAAGAGGAGTTTGGAAGGGAAACACCGCAGCTGTGGCCCAGTTGGAGCATGGAGAAACTGAAAGGGAAGGCCTTTTTCAGGAACTACAAAGAACTGAACTCCGCAGGAGAGTAAAGAACCTAATGGTTACTCCCATGTGAGCTTGCCCAATCTTAAAACAAACAAGCGAACAAACAAAAATGCACAAAATGATGAGTCTGGACCAGACGATGCACAACTGCGATGTCAGCACTCAGGAGACTGAGACAACATGACCGCCAGTTCAGAGCCAGCCTGGGTCACATGGGACTTTATCTCAAAACAGTAAAATGAAAGTGTGGGCAGAGAGATGGCCTGCAGACTTGGGAAAGGAACCCTTTGTCAGCCTGAAGAGCGAGGCTTTCAGAGATAGTGAGTAGCGAGCAAGGAGACACCAGGCAGTACGAGCTTCAAGGCCAGCCTCACCTTCCATCTTTAAACACCCGCTTCTAAGCAGAAAACAAAGTCATCTGAGGATTTCCCCACACATGGTGCTAAAAAATAAAGCTGAGGCTTCTTAGACTTCATGGGTTTCACAAGCTTCGTCAAGGCTGACTGTCCCAGAAGGAAAACAAGAGATACCCCCTTACAGGAATCAAGGGGTGCCCCCTACAGAAAAACAAGAGATACCTTACCGTTCCATGAGCCAGAACAGTAGTGCAGCCTGATAGATCTGAGCATCATCTCCATGAGGGAAGCCATGAAAATAGAACTTCTCCATTTTGAATGTAACAAGATCCATCTGCTTGGATGGGCAAACACAGAATTGACATGTTAAAACTGTCCCACGTGGAAAGGGATCTAGAAAATGCTGAGCAGTTTCAAGTCTACTCCTTCAGCATATGTACATCACGTTAATTCCTATTAAGACGTCTTCCTTGTCTCCTAAATACATCTCTAAGTCTGTTACTGGCAACTGAAGTCCAGGAGGATGGAGCGGGAAGCCTCCCAAACATGATTCTATGCAAACAGGCATGATCTTTCCTTTCATAGATTAACAAGCATTAATGTTAATGAATGCTGAATTGAAATGACATCCCAACAAAGTGGAAATTATCACCTGAGACTTCAGCTTGAGTAACGTCATGACAGCATGTGTCAGGAATGCAGTAATTGCTCTAATAGAGAAGGGAGCTATGCTCCCCCAGCCAGCAGCAAGAATGCTGTACTCGTGTCAGCCTAAGGCTCATGTGTAAAGTTAAATAGGATGCATCACAATGGTTACAACGAGCTTTCTCTTGACCCAAAGGAAAGAAGTAAGAGTTTGCCTTTCAGAGCATCCTTCACTTGAGTGGGTGCTGAATGCTAAGTCTCTGCTCACCATCTCTCAAGACCTTGGACATTGCTGCATCTCTATAGAATAAGGAAAATGAAGCACATAGTTTGGAAGCAGCTGGTCCAAGGTGACAGAACCAGCAAATGGCTGAGACAATGGAAAGCTTTCATTAAACTGTACATCCTTCTGCTGTGCTATCCTGAAAGGGTGGGGATCCCACACCACACAGGAGTGTCCCCTGTATGTGAGGGTCCGCTCTCCCTGTGCTCTCTACCAGTGGCTCTGCATTCTCTGTTGGATGCTTATATTTGTCTTCAGTTGCTGGTTAGGGTTTATTCCATCCTAAATCTAAAGTCTATTGTTCTTAGATGGACTGACTTGAGACACCACCCCTATATCTGTGATGATAAAGCTATATCATCTCTCTAAGTCAGCAGTTCTCAAACTGTGGATCTTGACCCCTTTGGGGGCATTATGACCCTTTCTTGGGGTTCACCTAAGACCACTGTAAAGCACAATTACATTACAATTCATAACAGTAGCAAAATCACAGTTAAGAAGTAGCAATGAAAATAATTTTATGGTTAGAGGTCACCACAACACGGGAAACTGTATTAAAAAGACAGCATTAGGAAGGTTGAGAAGCACCGCTTTAGCTATTTGGCTTTACCTGTGAAATTGGGGTCATTATGCCAATGTCACAAGAGTCTATTGTCAAATGAGGTTATATGGCCCATGGTAGGCTGTCAGCAAATGAGAGGCCCTTGTGCCTGAGTCCTGGACTAGATTATGCTTTTGCTCCATAATTTATGTTTTATTCTGTATCCTCCGAGTATCTGACAAAGTTGATCTGGATCCATCTATCATTGCTTTCAACTTGGAAGCAGCATGTTAGAATATCATCCTGCTCAAATGTATGGAGCCTAAAGGGGAAAGAGAAGTGAGAAACAGAAGATGGGGAAAGAGAGGAAGAAAAGGTAGCAGACACTATTGCTTCCAAATCTTCACATCTTGTTAGAAACATTCCATTTTCTCTGATTATTTATCAAACATCCAAACTGAGTGTTAAATTAAATGGAGGGGGAGGGCTTCTCAGAGTTGAGGTGTGGCTCAGTTGGTAGAGTATACAGGAAGTATGCCTATGCCTAATATGCAGAAAGTCCTGGATTCTATGCTTAGTACCACATAGACCAGTAATGCATTCCTGGCATCCCAGCACTAAAGAGCTAGAAGCAGGAGGATCAGAAGTTGAAAGTCATCCTTGGCTACAAAGCGAGTTCAAGGTCAGCCTGGGATACTTGAGACTGTCTCAAAAAATCAAAAGCCACATTTTCTCCTGAGAAGACATGGCTCCCTAATGCTGCTGTTCTTTTCAGCCCTGGAGAATTGGCATCAAAACCAGTGTTCATTCCTACCATGTACTTATGGTAAAGTATCCTTTCCTAATAGGTTCCCTCCTTTCTCAGAAAACCAGATTTTAAACTCTCTGGAAAGCTCATCTCCACAGTTAATGAGACTCTTCTTCTTGTTGGCTTGAAGAAGACTCTTTTCACACCGTCACTGAACATTCTCTTCACATCCTCACTGTACTCTCCCCACACCCACACTGCACTCTCTTCATACCTTCACTGTACTCTCCTCACAATCCCACTGTACTCTCCTCAGACCTTCACTGCACTCTCCTCACACCCTCACTGCACTCTTCTCAGACCTTCACTGCACTCTCCTCACACCCTCACTGCACTCTCTTCGTACCTTCACTGTACTCTCCTCACAACCCCACTGCACTCTCCTCAGACCTTCACTGCACTCTCTTCACACCCTCACTGCACTCTCCTCACACCTTCACTGCACTCTCCTCAGACCTTCACTGCACTCTCCTCACACCCTCACTGCACTCTCCTCAGACCTTCACTGCACTCTCCTCACACCTTCACTGCACTTTCCTCATACTTTCACTGCACACTCCTCAGACCTTCACTGCACTCTCCTCACACCCTCACTGCTCACTTTCTTTCTTTCTGTCCTTTTTCCTCTGAGCTAAGATATCTAGTCATATCCTTCCTGCACTAGTGTAAAAGCTGAATTTTCTCAGTGACTAGTTGCTACATGGGCCTAGATCAATACATCTCAACCTGCGAGTCTCAACCCTTTAAGAATTGAGCAACTCTCTCACCGGGATCACATGCCAGATATCCTGCATACCAGATATTTACATTATGATTCATAACAGCAACAAAGTTATAAAGTAGCAACAAAAATAATTTATGGTTGGGGGTCCCCACAATATAGGGAACTGAATTTAAAGGTTGAAGTTTAAGATGGTTGAGAACCACTGGTCTTGGTTGAATACATAGGGGAAAAGTATAGGGGCCACACCATATATCCTCCTGAATTCATCCTAAGTCTTCTTCTTGTAGTCTATCTATATGTGTTATTGTGTAGTCTATAACATCAAAATACAGCATGGTGTTATACCATGCATAGTGTATTTGCTGAGGATATGATGCCCAGAGGCATATATTTAAACATATTTAAATGATCACTCAGATAAATGTCAAAGGCTTGCAATATGCCTAGGCTGAGGATGAATGGTATATGTGAGAGCCAGTCCCCAACCTGTCAAATAATTCCTTTGGACAAATGTCTGACTGAACCTCAAATAAGTAAAAATAAAATAAATAAATAAGTAAAGGAGCTTTCTCCCTGTGGACTTTCTCACATTGAAGTGGTAGTCTCAAAGCTATGGATGCTCTTGGCAGTTCAGATCAGAGGTCCAGCTCATCCGTGAAGCAGTTGCTCTGGAATCCACTGCATGTCTGCAGAACAGAAACCAGATCCAATGTGACAACAGCCAAGTGAAAATCACAGAAGTGTAGATGATGCAACTTGATTCCAAAGCAAGCTCTATGCATTCAAGTAGCCAGCATCTGTGAGGCACAGACCAACTTTGTAGACAGAGAAGGGGTTTCATATGCTTAGCCAATAAGTTTGAACAGTAACTTTGCTGATGTAACCTGTGCCCCTAAAAAGTATAAAAACTTCTTGTAATAGCCATTCGGGGTCACCTTCTTGTCACTCACCTAGAGGGACTGATTGAGAACTAACCCCAATGCACTGGGAAATAATCCTCTTGCTTTTGTGTTGGAAAAAAAAAAAGAAGAGGAGGAAGATGGGGGAAGAAGAAGAAGGAAAAGAAGAATCAGTATGGTGTGAGTGTGCAGGTCAGAAGACAATTTTCTAGGAATTGACTTCAGGTTGCCAGGCTTGTATGTCGTGCACATTTATCTGATTAGCCTTCTCCCTGCCCCTTCCACCACACACAGTGAGAAACTTTCAGTGATGCCTTCTCTGTAAAGGGGCATGTGACTTCACTGCCAGAATTACACTGTGCTCTGACCTGGATCCATTTTGTCTGCATGGCTTGATCCACAATGGAATCCACATGGTCTTTGGGAGCAAAATACTCAACTGCTCTTAAAATAAATATCACAAGTTCTTATTTCACAGTATGATTGTCTTACTAAAGTGATTTGGAGAGTGTAATGGGTAGCATATTTCGCTGGGAACATTTTCCTGCAACATAATCCCCACAACAGACCCTCATCTGAAGAGATATTGATCATTTTCTAGGGAAACACTTTTCACTAGCAAGAGGAAGTGGCCTAGTTATGGTTTCTAGTGTTGTGATGAAACACTGTGATCAAAAGCAAATTGGGGAGGAATGGGTTTTTCTGGCTCACACTTCCACCTTGTAGTCCATCCCTGAAGGACATCAGGACAGGAGCTCAAACAGGGCAGGAACCTGGAGGCAGGGGCTGATGCAGAGCTTGAGGAGGGGTGCTGCTGACTGGCTTGCTTCCCATGGCTTGCTCAGCCTGCTTTCTCATAGAACCAGGAACACCAGCCCAGGGATGGCACCACCCACAATGGCCTGACCATCCCCCATCATTCACTAATTAAAATGCCCCACAGGCATACTTACAGCCTTTACCTACATATATTATGGAGACATTTTTTAAATGGAGGTTCCCTCCTCTCAGATTACTTTAGCATCTGTCAAGCTGACATAAAAGTATCCAGCACAGGAGACAATGCTGGGATTCTCACAAGTGCCTGCCTGCTTTCCCACTAGGGATGCCAACTATTACCTGGTTGAGCTTGAGTAAACTGAGTTACTGTGTGTGCATGTGTGTGTGTGTGTGTGTGTATGTGTGTGTATGTGTGCAAGTGCTTCTGTGTGCATGTATTATGTGCATGTGTATATGTGTGTTTGTGTGTATGCAGGTGTGGACACATGTGTGTATGTGTCTGTGTTTGTGTGTTGCACGCGTATGAGTGTGTGGGTGCAGGTTCATAGTCATGCACCTGTGGAGATCAGAGAAGGACATTGATGTATTTTCTATCATTCTCCTGCCATATTTATTGCCTAGTGAAGGGACTGTCACTGAACCAAAAGCTTGCACTTCAGGCCAAGCTAGGAAGCTAATGAGTTTTTGGGATCTGCTTGTGCAGACATAATGCATAATGCAGCTATGGTTGGTACTTTTTGTGGGTCTTGGGGATTCACACTGAAGTCTTTCGGCTTTCAGAGGAGGCATTCATACCTACTGAGCCTCCCTCCTAGCCTTTGCTTACTTAATTTTGTTGGACATATATTTGTCATCTCTTAAGTGAAGTGAGTAATATTAAGTACATTGCAGGGTTTGTAGAAAAACTCCATAAGATAATGGACACAGAATGCCTGGTACAATACCTGATGACTATAAACAATGAACCTAAAGTTTGTCATTATAAATGGTCCCTGTCCACGTGATAAATCGTGTTAGCATCCATCCTGGAACTCTATGATAAAGCTAGATCCAATTGGCTCATTACAGTCCTTTTCTATGAGTATATATAAACCAAGCAATATCTACACATTTGACTCTCAGTATCCACAGTGACAGAAACTTTGGTGGCCATGTCATTCACAGATGACAAGACTTTATTCTCCAGGCCCACGCAATGGTAGCAATTATTTCATTAACCTGATACTGTGGGTTATGAGTTAAATATTCTTTAGACCTAATCATTAGTTCTCCAGAGGAATACAAAAACTAGCTTGATGAATCCTACTTTGCAGATGAACAAGCTGAGGCAAGAGAGATGAAAGGGGTGCAGAGTGAGTAAAGGCAGCTACACACTTGTCATAAGAACTGCTGCTTCATGCCAGGTCTCATACTGATGAGTCTCACTCACTGCCAGTGCCTTCTGTATCCTCTGTAGTAGTCCTGGTGGGATCTATTGAAGTCACTTGATTCTTCCATCAGGTTCTGTTTGATCCAGTTAGCAGCCTGATGCTGACTGCATTGTAAGCCTACCATGCTCTGCATATACTGTTCTTTATTTTTGTCCATAACCAGACTCTTAACCATCGTAGGCCCTGGGAGCTGTAGTATCCATTGCATCCACTCCACTACAGTAATGGAGAAGCACACAGACAACTCATAAACAAGACAGCATTCTTGTGTTTTTGTAATATGAGTTTTATAAAAAAGCAAGCATATAGCTGGACTTGACCTATAGGCAGCCGTTGATGCATCCACAACTTATGGAAAGCACAGAACTCTGACCCTCAAAGCTACCAAACCACAATCTGCTCTCTGGCATGACGACTGGCAGGTTACTATGCATGTTGACCTTCATGGCTCTGCTCTGTGTATCTCCAACTAGCAGAATGCCTCTTAGAATCCAGGTACTGAATCCAATGGAATATAGGCAGCAAGGTTCCAGCTGCCACCACTGAGCAAGAAGACTTTCCCATTTTGTACACAGGGATGCAAACACTCTGTGTCTGAAAGAAACAGTAACATAGTAGAGACCACTGAGGTTGAACCAGGAAACAAGTCATCAAAATGGTCTGTGCAAGGACCACACAGGGTATTTCAAAGTCACTGACTCTGTGTCTGAAGAAATCTTGTCGACCTGATTATGAATGAAGGTCTTTTTATGCTAGCTAAATCATCGCATGGCCACAGAAACACACTTTCACTGTCACAGGTAAGACGAAAGGAATACCCTTTGCCATACTTAGTGCTCTAGACCACTGCTGGGTCAACTTTATCTGACATCAGAAATTCTTCAAGACATGAGTCATAACTGAAGTGTAGTTTTATATTGTTTTCTAATACATACACAAGCTAGTTTTAAAGATTTGAGATAACTTATAGATACACATGAAATATAAGACAAAATGGGGAAAATGTAGGAAATTTAATTATGAATGCAGCCGAGGGTTATGTCCCCATGCAAAGTACCAGCCATGAGGTCCTAGGCTTTCTCTATAGGACCTTATTTATGTATTATTATTTTACTTATTTTGGAAATTGTATACATCTATGTGATGGTTTATTATCATATCTCTCCTATACTACCTTCCTCCAAGTCCCTTTACTGTCATCACCCCATCTCCCAACCAACATTCCTTGTTGTTATTGTAAATAACCCGCTAAGCCCAATTATAATGGGTGTAGGGATCAACCACTAGGGTATCAACATCATATCAGCAACTGTGTCCCCAAAGGAAAGTAACTCTCTCTCCTTTAGCAACAATTAACTACCAATGCTCCTTTGCCAAGTGTGGAGCACAAGGGGCAGCCCCTTCCCACTTCATCTTGGAATTTTGACTGGCTTCACAGTAGCCACAGCTGCTGTGAGTTGGCGTGAGTCACATCCGTGTTGCGTTCTGAAGTCAGCCTTTCACCTCTCTCTCCTTCATCTACCAGCTCGGATATTTTTTTCTACCCACTCGTCAGCAATGTCCCCTGAGCCTGGCATGGGGGAGGTTAATCTAGATGATTCATCCACAGGCAAACACTCACAGTTACTCATACTTGGCACCTTGACTAGTTATGAGTCTCTGCATTAACCAATTCGCACTGTGAAAAGAAGTTTCTCTGACATAAGTTGAGAGCAACATTCATCTGTGAGTTAAAGGTAAGCAGTTTGACATGGTGACTATTCAACATAACAAGGATAGAGTCCTCCCTCGGGTCTATGATATTCCCCAGTCATGAAATCCTTCTAGTAAAACAGGTCTCTGAACCAACAGAATATGGTTGCTTACATCCATAGCCATGAATGCTATTATTGCACTGATGGGCACATCTTGTCAGGAAAATCAGTATTATAACATGCAGGGTGTAGCACTGGTTTAGGTCATTGGTATCTTTCCTCTCCCAGCAGCCTGCCTAGCATTTTCTGGAACTATGTAGGGTTGGAATTTCCTGGTAAGTCCATGTTAGTTTCCCTGTGTCCTGCATTCAGAATGAGTAGTATCTTCAACAATAGGGTTTTACCATCTGGTTATGGCAACCAAGAGCCATGGCAAAGGCCTTTAGGGTTCCTCTAGGGTCTTCTTGACTAATAACACTTAGGGAGATATCCTATCTTAGTTACATTTCTATTGCTCTGATAAAATACCATGACCAAAAGAAACTTGGAGCGAAAACAGTTTATTTCGTCTTACAACACCCAGGTGACCCTTCATTACTGAGGGAGGTGAAGCAAAAACTGAAGCAGAAGCCACGGAGGGGTGACGTGTATTGGCTTGCTCGGTCTGCTTCCTTATACAATCCAGGGCCACCTGCCGTAGTAGCACTCATGATGGGCTGGGCCCTCCATCAATAATCTTAAAGAAAATGCCCTCTAGACTTGCCTATAGGCAATCTAATGGTGGGATTTTCTGAGTAAGGTTCCTCTCCCTAGGTGACTCTAACTTGTGTCATGTTGATAAAAACAAAATCAAAACATCATACCAGGATATGACCTGGCAGTGAGATTTTCACTTGATAACTTATATCTCCGAAACATTATTTTCTACTCATGCAAGGTACTTCTGTCCAAGTCCCCTTTTAAGTATATTATATTTACAATGGGCTCACAAACTAAACTAGTGGGTTTCTGTAAAGACTTCTTTGTGCATCCTTAGTTTTAGCTAACCCTTCACTACCTCTTCTTCCCTTGACCCCCCTCCACCCATCCCCACTTAAACTTTTATTTAAAAAGTACAACCCAAGCTTGTTCTATGATGCTCAGAGTCCAAGCTTAGAAAACACTTGTTTGTGGAGCCATTGAGATACTTCAACAAGGCACTTGCCACACGTGCCTTAGCAATCTAACTTCATTCCCCAAACCAAGAGCAAATGTAGAAAAGAGAATGAATTCCACAAAGCTGTCTTCTGAGCTGTATATGCACACATCCACACAGCATGCACACAACACACACACACACACACACACACACATAACCAACAATAACAATGACAACAACAATAATAGCAATAAAAACCCACTTGTTTCTGAAGAGCAGCTTTTAATTTCTACTTTTTCACAAGCATGGATAATAATATCTCTCATAGAAAATATAAGTATCCAGTACGAAGAAGCTAGAGGTACAGCTTCAGAGCATTTGCTTAGTGTGAGACTGTGGCCAGAGGCTCAATTCCAGCAACAGTAGCTCAACTAAAACATGAAAACTCTGTATCATGTCACTCCAAACTGAATGGCCTTTTAAACAGTAAAACATAATAATTTCTGTATAAAATATAATCACACTATTTAATGTTTGCTGATTATTTATTCATTTCTAAGTGAGTTATCCCAATTAGTCTTCACAACTCTAAATTCCTAAAATTAGCCCCAATTTATTTTATGGTTCTGATTAGCTTGAAACAATTGTGCATATTCATGACACGTAGATATGCGCACAGTGTAGCAATCAAATCAAAGGTGTGGTATCTCCTTGTTTCTTGTGATTGAGGCCTTTGAGTTTATATTGAAGCTCTTCTCATTTATATAGTGCTGAAAATAAAATAGTAGATTATTGGGAGGTATTGTGCTGTAGAATAGTAAAGTATATTTCTTCTACTGATCTGTGTTTGGTTTTTCTAACATCTGTCTAGGATGCTCCTTCAACCTTTCTACCTTTTAGTATTCAATAGCTCCACTTAGATACAATAAAACATGTCTAAGTTAAATAACCCGCCATCTAGTGTACTCGTCAGCTATTATTGGGTACAAAATCACTCTGAAACATAATTGCTTAAAACTTTGTTCCCAATTCTTTTGGTCAGCATTTTAGGCTGGGCACACCTGGGTTGGTCCATCTAGGTTCCACTCATTGTCTCTACTTGAAGGAAATCAGCTTGTCACTTGGTGAGATGACAAGCAGGTTCCCAGTGATCATCACAGAAGACAATCATATATAAATGTGTACTGTCAAGCCTCCCTTTGTGTCCACTTGGGTCTCAAATCTGAAACAGATGGCGAGACCACAACAAAAATGTGTGTCTAAGAAGCAATGTTCTTGAAAGTTACTCTATTGAACCATCTTACCCAGAATGCAAATGTATGTTACAAGTTGAAACCTAAGAATTGTGACTTTAGAACCCAGGTGTGTAACCAACACACAGTATTTGCAACCAAAAAATTCCACACACATACTATTTTCTATTTACAAGTTTAACTCTCAAGCAATTGCCTTCTGAAACAGTGCAGGTTTCTGAATCTCATGTCCAGACAATTCCTTTGCCACAGAAAATCCCAGGGAATGTATGGTAGACTTAATGGCAGGAGATTATTTTTCATTTATTATGAAAAAGATTGAACTTTACATAAACCTCTCTAGGGATACAGCTAATACCAAACATGGCATTAATGCACTAAAGATGGCAGTATTACCTAACTCTGTGTAAGAATGTATTGTCAATACACAGCCCTCCAGTGAATGTGACCCTTGTGCATGCTGGGTTCTCCCTCTGCCATCTACACAGTAGCCAGGCTTTCTTAGCATGGCACAAAGGAGTTCTTTAAGATTGGTGCTAAAATATGTATCAAAGCTAAGTCACCAGCAGCAAAAAAACCCGAACAGATTATGGAACACAAAGAGATGCTGACTGATACTGGAAAGGATAGAAATGGTCCTGGTCACCATACGAAGAGGAACAACCATTGGCATTGGGGTTAAGTTAACTCTTACTTTGAATGCATGTGTGGCACAGAGCACTTTTACAGCAGAACCCCTGGCTAACAGGACAGGAATATGACCTCAGTCTGAGGTAACTCGTGTGTTACACCTGCTCCCATGAGATCACATTGGCTGGCCCCTATGATACTAGAGATGTTACAGAACTTTCAGGAATAGGAGTTTACTAGGAATATGAAACAGATGTAGTGATGAGATCGGCACTGCAGAAAAATTGTTCCAGCCACAGAGGGTGCTGAGCACTGATTGGCTGTCTGAGGACAGCGCTGAAAACACCAGTCTGTGTAACAGAGGAGGACTCTAGAGTCGGAAAGCCCACACATGCCATCCTCTGTGCTACTATCCATGCTGGGTTTGGATTCTGAGTTTTTTCTTTTTCTTTTCTTTTTTCTTTTTCTCCGCAAGGAATGGCTAGGTAATAAAGTCATAGGAGCTGGGCTAAAACAAAATAGACTGACCTATTTTAACTCTGTAAGATCTTTAACTATCAGGAGCCCTATGTGTCCCCAGATGATGGAGAAATGCCTCTGATATAATCTGAGATTTACATTTCCTACTGCATTTAAAAAAAAAACTCTGCAGTGTACTGAGAAGAAGAAGAGGAGGAGGAGAAAGAGGAGGGGTGAACAGAAAGAGGAAAGATGGAAGAGGAGAGAAAAGGAGGGAGAGAAGGGAGAAAGAAGGAAAGAAAAGGAAGAAGAGAGGTGAGAAAGAAGAGGGGAAGAAAGTCATCACATAAACATAAAGGCATGCTTAGAGAAAATTGTGGGAACAAATTAACTTAATGTAGCACTCAACAGTGCTGCTAGTATCATCATACAATGATGTCTTAAAGAGACACACTGCCACACCCTACTGTCACAAAAGCCCATTTATAGAAAAGAACAAAAAGAATCATCTTACTAAAACATTTTGCCCTGAGCAAGAGTGTGCTTCTGGTACTACCCGTGAGAAAGGACAGCTACTTGAGAGAAGCTGAGCTGTGACCTTGCTGTGAGACTCTACCTGACTTAATGCCATTGAAAGTCAATTCATGGGCTCCCCAGAGGTGCAGAGTGCATTCTGCCTCATAGCTTTGTTTGCTGACAGAGGTGCTGAAGGGGATGTCTTTCCCTGTGATTATTTACACTGCAGGCTACAAGGAATTCCCAGTGACCTTGAAGGTTTGGCCAAAGTCATTTCTCACAGAAAGCAAGTCTCTGAGGGGCATCAGAACTTTGAAAGATTTTACTGAAAAGGAAGAGGGGTACCATCTATAATGCAATAGTGTGTGTTTTTCAGATACAAATGTTTTGACTCTAAAAACAAAGGTGAAATTTGTTCAAAGACAACTGCAACATTTTACAATGTTAAAATGTCAGGCCAGCAAAGAGCAAGCTCACTACTTCTTCTAAAAATCTTTTTGATGTCCAGGCTGAGGTCCTCATGTTCAGTAGGGCTCATATTCTGTCCCCATATAATATTTCCTGTTATTCAAACCATGTCTATTATTTACATTCCTCACTGATTGACACTTCTTTACAAGCAACATTGTGCTTCACAAATTGCTTTTCTGTCTATAAATTATCTCAATTCCTTGAGGCAAGACAGAACATACATGGTGATTACTGTTTGACACAGGGGCATTTTCACCTCAAACTATCTTGTCACCAGTGATAGGAACCAAGGCAGAACTTGAGAAGTCACCTTTTCCCTTGAGGACCTCCATTCACCCAAACCTGGGATTTGTAACTTCACCCCAGAAAAGAATTACAGGGTGGAAGCACAGTTGAAGGTTTTGTTAAAAGGCATTTTTTACATAGACCATAAACACAGGAGTTAATAAACAGAGGCTCTCAGGGAAATAATGAGACATACATAAATAAATGTGGATGTGGGTTTCACCAGGAAGAGTCACAATTGGGTTTCTTTACAGTGGGCATATACAGGAGTTCGGTGACTTTCAAGTTATAGCTTAAAAGGCTGCTAAGCACTCATTATAGCTTCTAGCAATGCTAAAGTTGAAGAATTTCCTTCAAGAGGTAGAATTATGAGACAGGGACAGACTGAAAGTGGAGTGCTACAAACCCAGTCGTACATCATCTTAGCCCTAAGGAAGTATGACCCACTCACTGTCCTTGACAAGACAGCTTTTGGAAAACATATATTCTCTGTGTAAATGCTTTGGGCTCCCTCAGTGGTACCTGAAGTCTTTTGACTGTCTGCAGTACAGGCAAGCATGAGGATTTCCTCCCTCCTGCTCCGTGTCCCAGGTCCCTGTAAGCTTTCTGTCTTGCTCTGTGTCCCAGGTCCCTATAAGCTTTCCATCTTGCCTCACACTGATTTGCTCACCAACAGGAACTGCTCTAAATGTTGGCAATGAAGATTTAAATAAGAAGGCTGCTGTCCTTACCCTATAGTGTTTGTCTTCTAGAATGAATATCTATAAATATGTGAATGTGTAACTATGTAGTATAATACCAAGGGATAGAAGATGGTGAGTCTGAAACCACAGCCATCTACCAAGGGGTTCTGAGCAGTTCTTCATATCATCCATCAGTGCAAACCCTAGAACTATCCTGGAATAGGAGGCCACATCACAATCCTGTTGTGACTCCCACCAACGCAGAGAGATGCATACAACACAGCTTTCTTGTCCTCCACACATGAGTACCAACAATCTGGTGCAGGGAAGTGATTCTGTGCCCATGGATTACTGCAGGCCATCAATAAGGATTAATGTTAGTGTTGTAGAAAGTTCCTTTCAAACATGCTTTGGTGATGACAATTCTAGGTACCAGCATGATTTTTTGGAGACCAAGTGAGACCAGCAGATCAACTTCTCCTAAATATCCAAGGTCAGGGGGAAATGGATAAGGTCAGCGGTACAGAAATAACAGTTCTATGTAGTATCTCATAAGTTAGATAAGTAATAACTAAACAAAGATTTCCTGACTATCCCTGGTAATAAAATATCTGTAAAGAAAGATACACTGAATGATTAAGTCAACTTATAAATGTGTGTGTGCTTGTGTGTGAGTGCATTTATAGAGGTGCCTACAGAGATCAGAATAGAGGTTCATATTTCCTGGAGCTGGCAAACTGTTGTGAGCTAAAGAGCAAACTGGTCTCCAGAAGACCAGTTTTAACCCCTGGCTATCGCTCCTGCTTACAGTTCAGTGTATTAGCCAAATAACCATATCTAAAAGCATGACCATTGTCACTTCACAGGAAAGCCACACGGTGGAAACCTCAATCTTTCACCCTTTGATCCATTTTCAGTACTTATTTCAGCTCCCAAACAGAAAGACATAATCATATATTTTACAGTTCTGAGTCTATCCTCAGTTCAATTACTGCTGCCTACAAACAAGATTTTGAAAACAAAACAAAAACAAACAATCCAGAGCCAAGACTATGGGGAACCCTTGCTCTCCAGAAGTCCCTGTGCATAGACATTGCTGTCTTGGTGACCATTCTATTACCAGCTAGTCTGTGACCCCTCCAACTTTCTTTGTTGATTTCCTAAGTCCCAGTACCTCAGAATGGTACTGGATTTAGAGAACAGGTTCTTTACGGAGTGAATTTGGTTAAAATGAGACTGTAAGGGCAATCTCAAGCCCAACACGAGTGTACCACCTTGTTGTGGCTCATGCAATGATGAGGACCTTGGCTATAACCTTGGGTTTATAACCTTGGGCAAACCCACCACTAGCTGTGCTACATCCCAGGCTAGTTCTTCATAAGGTACCAGGGCACAGACACACAAAGGGGAACATTGGGTTCAAGGGCCCTAAGTGTCCCCTGAAGAAGTCAGATGTAACCAGAGTGGCAGTGTTAAGAGATGAGGCTGCTCACAGCTCACTGGGCTGAGAGGGCTTCCTCCTCAAGAGGACACATGCATGTGCATGGGGCTGCCTTGCCCTTCCTTCTTCCATGAGTGTGGATGCAGCACAAAGACTCTCAACAGTTGCTGCTGCTTCAGTTTAGTTTATCAGCATCAGATCCAAAAGGAAATAAAACCCCAATGTTAATAAGCTACCTGGTCTCAAGGACTTTATTATAACAGTACAAAATGGGTCAATATAAAGACAGAGGGGGACAACCACACAGAGGAGCCTGGAGGAACCCACCCTGATGATGCCTTGATCTTGCATCTCCAACCTCCAGAATGGAAAGAAATGGGCTGCCAATGGTGAAGCCATGCCCTCTGTGATACTTCATTACCACAACTATCTTAAGGCAATGTCCTCCCCAGTCAGGAACTCTGCTACCCTGGATTTTGCCTCTATATCAGCTTTCTTCCCCAATTTCCACTCCTGCCCCTACCCCAGAGGTATTGACAGAGCTTTGGGGAAAACAATTACTTTGGAGACTGCTTATAAAATGATGGTTTCACCTTTACTTTTAGGAGTATTTAAGAGGAGAGAGCTTGTATGTATTTTCACCTTAAAACAATAGTATTCATGGATTAATCACTCTGGGTTAAACTAACTTAAATGTGCAGTACAAATCCTATACCTAAAGATGCAGTTCTTCCTGTGATCTCAAAATCTGAGCTGTCTGTTCACTTAGTGAGTATGTGTCTACTGAGTCCTGTTCACGTTTACCCCGGCTTAAAATGAACCCTGCTCATACTGACCCCTGCTTTAATAAGCCCTGTTCATACTAAGCCCTGCTCACAATGAGCCCTGATCACAATGAACCCTGTTTATACTGACCCTTGCTCACAATGAGCCCTGTTCATACTGAGCCCTGCTCACCAGGCTACTCTTCCAGGCCTTTCACATGTACACCTCTGAAACAGAAAGGGACGATGTGTCAAAAGGATATGAGGAATACAAGATGAGCAAAACCTTCCAGAAAATATGTGGAAGAATGGTCCACTATGTGTTCAGAGACAAAGGTGTTGACATGTTTCAGTAAAATATGGATTGAATGCAGGAGCCTGGAAGTGTGTACAAATCTAAGAGTCTTTCTGCTTCATTCATGTGTCTGGATCTCATATTATAAAACCTAGAGAATTATCTTCTAAATCCCAGCCTGGCTGAGTGAGGCTGGAGAACAGGAGGGAAAGAGAACCGTGCAGTTTGGAAGTTCTAGGAAGCCCTGACTGAGGTAATGAGTCTTAATCTTTCCCTGAATGCCAAAGTGATGAATCAGTTGTCAGCGTGATTGCACACCATTAATGCAGTGCTGGGCTGGACGCCATCCTAATTCTCTGACCCAGAGCCTGGGCGTGATGCTGAGTGTATATGAGCAGGTGTGAGATCAAGTACTCTCTTCAGCACCAAAGCTACAACTCTATTATCCTAGGGACTGACTGCAGCTGTTCATATCTTAGTCTCGTGTGTGTGTGTGTGTGTGTGTGTGTGTGTGTGTGTGTGTGTGTGTGTGTGTGTGTGTGTATACATTTGTTAAATTTGTTTGTGTTAGGACAGGCATGTGTGTGGGCCATGGTAGGTTTGTGAGGTCAGAGGACAACCTCAGCTGTGAGTCCTTACTTTTTACTTTGTTTAAGACAGGATCTCCTTGTTCACTACTCTGTCCTCCTAAGCAGCTGGTCCTCAAGTCCTAGGGAGTCTTCTGTCTGATTCCCATTTTACCATAGAAACACTGGAATTCCGTGTGTGTGTCACTAGCACCCAGCTTTACATGGGTTCTGGGGATTTGAAATCAGGTCCCTGTGCTTGTTCATAAGTAGATTACGCACAGATCAATGTTCCAAACCCATGTTTTGGTTTTCAATACTAAATGACTATGATATTAAAGGATGTCCTTTACATATCCTTTACATAAAGGATACATGTATATATATGGCATATATACATATATATGCAATTATATATAATATACAATTATACATATATAATTACTTTTTAATGTTGAGGTCTTATAAAGTATACATGTCAATCATAAGTCACAGGGGCAAGGCTGCCTTTTTCTTCAATAGTGAAGCTCTCATGTCTAGTAGCAGTGTATTTACATAGCTTACCAGGGCTTCCCCCTCACTTCTGTTTTTGTACGGAAAAGAGGCATCAGAGTCAAATGTACAATGAAAGCCTGGGCAAAAATGGCATGAGACTCCTCTGTGACAGGTAAAGTAGCAAGGAAAGGTGACACACCAGGGAAAATGTAAACCTCACAGGCTCAGAGGAAACACCACAGCTTTCAAGCAGAAATGAAGATGGATGAGCATGTGACCCACAGGGGAATTCAGGACTCCGTCTCGGGTTATAAATAGTAGCTGCCACCTTTTTATCGCATTCTTAAAATAGTCCCTAGCATTAACAGAGAAGAACAGACAAATGAGGTGTATCGTGACAGATTTTGTCAATGAAAATAATTAACCTTCAGCACAAGAAGAGGAGAAGAGAGAGTGGTAAGGGGAATGGAAGGGCTGCAAATGATAGAGATGGGAACTTGGGAGCAGGAGGTGGATGCTGGTTTAAGGTCTCCATGGACACACACAAGAACCACAATGGGGGATGGGAGTTAGTCATAGGAACAACGTGGTCATACGACAGATGTTGGTACAGCCCTCACTGTAGGCAGCACGCTGAGCTACATTCTGCTTATGAGTTGAATTAAGAAACGTCCATCCTCTCCTTTCTGGGGATTATTGCCTAGGAAGTGATTATGCCTCTTACAGGGCACTGTGAGGCTTGGTCAGAGGTCAGCAGGAGACATTCGAGTGATTTGGAAGAGCCTCAGGGAAGGAATCATATTTGTTGTGAGTCTTACAAGAAGAGTAAAATTGTAGCAGATATAGCAATGAATAAAGAAAATGGAATGGTAAATGACAATAAATGTAGATGCGTTTTTGTGCAGTAGGCTTTGACTGATTCTTCTAGAGTTGAAAAAAGTTTAAAAAAAACTTTGTTTGGGCTGGAGAGATGGCTCAGCAGTTAAGAGCAATGACTGCTCTTCCAGAGGTCCCGAGTTCAAATCCCAGCAACCACATGGTGGCTCACAACCATCTGTAATAGAATCCAAAGCCCTCTTCTGGTGTGTCTGAAGACAGCTACAGCATACTTATATATAATAAATAAATAAATTCTTTAAAAAAAAAAGAAAAAAGTTTTAAAATCATTTATCAGAGGAAGAAAATTGGGATCTAAACTTTCCCTAGGGGGTTAAGAATTCCAAAGAAGAATAACATCCTCCTTCAACTCAACTCACAAGCAAAGGGGCAAAGCCATCATTGCTGCAGGTGCAAACTAGTTTGCAAAGGAAAAGAAGAGGCACAGCCAGGAGATTCCTGGAGTGGCACCTTTTATGTCTTCCAGTGCCACCCCAGCCATCCTCAACTTTCTGTTGCCATAACAAAACACCAGTGGTAAATGCTTGCAAAAAGAAAGGGTCAATTTGGAAGGTTTCCCTCCATGGTCCATTGACCACGTTGTTTGAGTCAGGACAGCAGGTCTTGGGGGGTAAGTCAGATCTTGGGGGGTATGTCAGGTCTTGGGAGGTATGTCAGGTCTTGGGAGGTATGTGAGGTCTTAGGAGGTATGTGAGGTCTTAGGAGGTATGGCAGGTCTTGGGATTTATGGCAGATCTTGGGAGGTATGTCAGGTCTTGGGAGGTATGTGAGGTCTTAGGAGGTATGTGAGGTCTTAGGAGGTATGGCAGGTCTTAGGAGGTATGGCAGGTCTTAGGAGGTATGTCAGGTCTTGGGGGGTATGTCAGGTTGTAGGAGGTATGTCAGGTCTTGGGGGGTATGTCAGGTCTTGGGGGGGTATGTCAGGTTGTAGGAGGTATGGCAGATCTTGGGAGGTATGTCAGGTCTTAGGAGGTATGTCAGGTCTTAGGAGGTATGGCAGATCTTAGGAGGTATGGCAAAGCACTGTAGTGGACAGAGCCTAAAGAAGGTCAACCATATAAAACAAAGGAGACAATTTTAAAGCTAGAAGGCTCCTTAGAGATCTTAGCAACATCGTTAATGCTTTCAGTGCTGCATACCAGGTTCCCAAGGCCTTTACATGGTGGTGCTGTGTGATTTTAAACTGAGTCAAAAAGAAGCAGACCTGAGACCATGTTCTGGGATGTAGCTTAGTTGTAGAATACTTAGTTAGCATACACAAAGCCCTGGTTTTGATCCCCAGCACTACATAAACTGGACATGGTAGTCCATCCTATAATCCCAGGAACTCAAGAGATAGGGACAGGAAGATCAGAAGTTCAAGGTCATCTTGGGCTACATGAGATCCTGTTTCAAAATGACAAAATAGGAATTAAAGAACAGGCTGGAGAGATATCTCAGTAGTATGGAATGGCTGCTCTTCCAGAGGATTCAAGCTCGATTCCCAGAACTGTCATGGCAACTCACAACTGTCAGTAACTCTAGTTCCAGGGGCTCCAATATTTTTTTCTGGCTTCCACTGGCAGTAGATACATGTGGTACAGACAAACATGAAGGCAAAACAGAAACACACAAAATAGAAAAATGTTAAAAATAAAAAGCAAAGCACAAGCAAAAAAATCAGAGGTCAATGTCCAAGTTGAAGTAGGACTGTGACTTAGAATACCTCAAACATTGAAAAGCTGTAACAGATAAAACTGAGTTCCAAAGTCATTAACTCTTAAATTTTACATTGGACTTGAGTAGGCACTGATCAGCACCCTGTTTATGGGCTGTTAAGTCCCTCAGTTGATTCATTTCTTCCTTTGAGTAGAAAGCTGAGGCCGGGAGGTGCTGCGATTTGCCCTAGGTCATTCATTTGTGGGTATCTGCTCTGGTGCTAAACTCTACCTCTAGTAGCTAGGATATAGCTCAGACAGACTGCTTGATCAGGAGGCACAAAACCCTAGCTTCTATTCCCTACACCAAATAGACCAGACATGATCAGAGGCAGGAGTATCTTATCTCCGATAGATAGATAGATAGATAGATAGATAGATAGATAGATAGATAGATAGATAGATAGATAGACAGACAGACAGATGAAAGAAAGAATGAATCCAGATCCAGGCTCCCACTGTAGATGTTTCCCCAATTCTTTGAGCTCTTTAGGGTCAGGCAAGAGAAGCTGACTCCTACTTAATGGTATACTGATTTGTGCTTGGATACAGGAGTGGTTGGAGCAAGGAGCAAGTTACAACCTAGAGAGAAAATACTTACAGCCCCAATCTCAAATCCAATTCATTTGTTAAAATAATTAGTATGCATATACACAGAGGCACATACATACATAAGTACACACAGGCACACACACACATACATGAATACAGGCACACACAGGTATATACATAAGTAAGCACACACATGCACACAGACATACACACACATGCACACAGTCATATACACACATGCACACAGCCATATATACACATGCACACAGGTGCACACACACAAGCACACAGAAAGAGAGAGAGAGAGAGAGAGAGAGAGAGAGAGAGAGAGAGAGAGAAAGATTGCTTGTTTGATGCTTGTTGAATCTTACAGATTCTAAAAAGGTCCAAAAAGAATCAAATACAGTTTTTATTACTTCCAGAAACTTCTAGGAGCATTGTAAGAAAACTTTCTTATGATTCAAGTTCCCCATTCAGGGTAATTCCACTAAATTCCTAAGCTGAAGAACAAGAAGATGTACTTTTTGATCGCTTGAGGGTTGACATAAGATGTTTCGATTCAATCCCTCCCTTAATTGTATAACCTTGTGGCACTTAGAGGAAAGATCTGACTCATCTGGCACTGTCCAACCTCTGTCGAGCCAGCCTGCCCCGTGGCAGGTGCTCCCATCTGCCAGGCAGAGCAAATGAGCAGATAGACTCATTATCTCAGCCCCAGAGTCTCTGAGTGTGAGCTCAGAACTCATGAAAAAAATACAGAAGCATAAGGTAGAATGAACGGTCCACGATGTTTCCTGACAAGTCCAAGGCTGGAGGGTCTTACAAGAAGCAGAGAAAATCTACCTTGCATGTGGCTGTCCTACATTTTAGCTCACGTCACCCAGCTGTGTCTATTCCAGTTCCCTCTGGCTTATTCCTAGCTGACAGAGAAGCCCAGAGCAACAGTATAGCTTCATTCCTATGTAAATATAGAGAACAGAGTGCTACCTTCCCAAGGTTGTCTGGATCAAGAAGTACACACCTTTGGCTCAGAGAACTCTAGAAGTCTGCTTTATTAATAAAAATTGGAATTATTCCTCATCAGTTCTCACTGGGGATTACTGCAGACCAGAGTGGCCATCTCTATCCAACCCCATCCCACCCCCAAGCATCACTACACTGGCTGGCTGGTGTGGAAGTACCATCCAGGAAGAGCTCAAACAGGAAGGGATCTTTTTTCTTCTTCATACATAGTGGTTAAAATTGAGCAGGCGTTTTCTGTGTGTTAGTACTGTGCTGAGAGAGCACTGCACTTGTGGAGATGTTTCTTCATCTGTTGCCACAGCTAAATGAGGGTCCAGTTTTACATATGAGACAGGGGTTCAAGTGTCTTTTGCAGAGGTACATAGCTAATGTGAAGGGTAGAGGTGAAAACCCCAGACTTTGCGATTTTAGGATAGGTGTTCTTGACTTTCATGGACTCCAGGAGGGCAGTGTACCCCTCTAAAGTTTCTATGGCTAATTGATGCATGCTCATTCTTAAAGGGCTGGTGGCTGAGTCTGGAAAGCAGGCAGTAAAGAGAGGTGGCTATGGTGTGACACTGTCCTAGAGAGGTTCTGTTGCCTGGAAGGTCAGAGGGACAGCCATAAGGCTAGCTTCTGCAGTCACATTTGCCCACCTACTAGCATCTGGGCCTTTAGTTCCCCATCCCAAGGCAATGGACAGTGCTGTGTCTGCAGTGTGTGCCCCCTCTCAATGTGTGCCACATCGTAAGCCCTTCCAAAGTGTTAGCCTTCATTTCCTACACTGACACCGACTCCTCCATTTCACAAGAGTGTAATCCATTGTGAGCAAAGCCTGATATATACCTGCAGAGAAAGCTGATAGTGCACTCTAAACAGATGTCTTGCTATCTAAAGTAGAGAATCTCATTAAACCCTCAGTGCCCATAGTGGATAGATGTGATCGCATTAACTGTCAATGTTAGAGAATCTGCAGTCACTTAGAAGACAAGCTTAAAGCACACCCACGAGAGTTGTTTAGGTTAGCCAGTGGGCATACTTATGAAGGACTGCCTTGATTAGGTTAATAGGGTGGCAAGATCTACCCTAAAGGAAGATGGCAACACCCTGCACTTGGGTTCTGGAGCATATTGAAAGGAGAACATGAGCTGAGTAAACATAGCTACTGCTCTCTGCTTCCTGACTACAGGTGAAATGTAACCAGCTGCACTGACTTCCCTGACAATGGATTGTACACTAAACCCTCCCTCCCTTCAGTAGCCTTTGTCTGGCTATTTCATAACAGCAACAGAAAAGGTAACTAAGACCATGAGCCTTCTGAAACCCCAAACCCCATCCTTCAGTGTCTGGAAGGCCTGCCCTCTGATACCTTCCATCCCCTCATCCATCTTAGGATTATAGCCACATGCCTGTCTTCTAACCCCTACAATATGTCTGTAGTCTAAGCTTACAGGATGTTTTCCTACTGACTACCACACACAGAGCATACTCTCCATTCTGGGACACATGTTCTATCTTACTAAACCCAGTTGCTGGCCCAGTTCATGATCAACTGCCTTCTCGCCGTCCTGGCCTCCAGTTGCTGGCCCAGTTCACGACTGACTGCCTTCCCACTGACACGGAGCATTCTCTCTGTCCTGGGACACATGCTCTATCTTACTAAAGCCAGTTGCTGGCCCAGTTCACGACTGACTGCCTTCCCACCACCCTGTCTCTATCAGACCTATTCCCTTACCCAGCTCTGACTCTGTGCCCTTCATTTTTCCTCCCTTCACATGCGACCTTTATTCCCTTGCCCTTGCTACACTCATTTGGCAAAATCCCAGTCCTGGTTGAAGTTAACAGCCCATTCCCCTTGCCCTCGTGTCCATGTGGTTAATGCAGCTGGCAAGAAGTGTACAGTGGAAGTTACTTTGCTTTTTATTCACAAACGTACACCTCAGTGAGCCTAAGGGCAAGCATGTTACATCTCCTCGCCTACTGCAAAATGCAATATCCCTTTCCTCTCTGACGGTTCCTCATGTTGCTAGCCTCTACCTGCATCCTCCTCTGAAGCTGATAGCCTTACTTCTGATTTCACTCGGAGGAGGGGTGGAGAAGCAACTGTGTAAGGAATTCCTCACTATCTCACCTACCAGCTGCCTGTGCCAGCCCTCCCACATCCACCTACAGCACCCCACCGTGCTCTACCACAGTTGAACTGTCTTTCACATTACAGCCTTCAACAGCAGCCCAAAGGCAGAGCACAGACTCCAGTCTTTCAGAGCCTCCTCTTTATTCCACTTGTCTATACCAGAACCATGCCCTCTTTCAGCATGTCTCCCTGTGTGCCCTCTGGACTCTTCCTGATCTATGTCAGCCCTCACACCCCGGCAAGCACCTGAGAGTGATGGTTTGCCAGCCAGAAAGGTTCATTTTGTCTCTTGGCTTCAGAGGTGTGGTTTCCAGGAAGGCTGGATGTGATGTTACATGAGGTTAGGCAGGATGGCCTGGTGGCAAGAATGTGGAGCAAAGGCTGTTTCATCTCCAGGCAGTCAGGATGCAGAGAGGACACAAGAGAGGTAGGACACATTATAACCTAGGTAGACATACTGCTGTAATAGGGAAGACAATTTTATTGTTATTGTCTTTGGCATTGTATATCTGATAAACACAGGTATTCAGTAAAAATTTTGCTAAGTATTGAATGAATAACATAATTTTAAGGTATTTTTATTCATTTTATTCACTCACCTCCATGTCCTATAGCAAAGCTTTTCAGCCTTTTAAAGCCCGATGGACCCTTTAACAAACATATTTGAAAGCCTTGTATGTTTAAATTGCTCAATAGAAACACCAGCCAACACACCTTTTAGGACTTGATGATGTTCAAATAGTGGAGTTCATCCCTCAGCATTGAACCAAGGCAGATACCAGGTGTCGTCATGACTCTGAGGGCACTCCAAGGACACCTGGGTGGAATTCAGTACAAAAGAATGGGTTGCCAGATTTCCAACTGGGCTCAATTTCTGTATGTGTCAGGACTTCTGACACACCTGCTTGCAGTGGGTTCAGGACATAGCCAAGCAAGGGCAGGTGTGGGCAAGAAAAGGGGGTAAGCCATCTCTGGACATATTTTTATTATAAAGTTTGCTTTGACAAATACATGGAATCTCTGATCAGTGTTCACGTGGAAAAGCATATCTAAGAGACAAACTCTACTGTGGTCTACTGACTGCTTCTGAGAACAAAAGAAGAAACTCTGCTCTGGAAATAGACCACTGACAACCAAGGTCAGAGAACAATTCAGAGGGTCTGGAATATCACTGCACCACAAGCTTCAAGTACAGATATGGAAGAGTCTCGGATTCCTGTCACACTGATAGGAGCACCTGTTTTATGCAGTCTGTCCACATAGAATAATGGTAGTGTATTGACTACTTAAGTAGCCAAGGATTCTGTGGTGGGGCTGTTAGGCTAAGACACATTACCACCATTCTAACACTGAGAACACTGAAACCCAGAAGGAGTAGGCAGCTTGTCTAGATTCACTCAGAGAGTCCACAGTGAGGTCAGAAGTCAAAGCCAAGTCTCCAGACCTGTGTTGATTCTCCTGTATGAGGATGAAGCACCTGGTAATAAGCGTTCAGCTTGGAAGGGAGGATGGCTTGGGGTTAGCAACTAGGCATCACAACCAGGCACAGGCTCCAACAAGGAACTAAAGGCCACTCAGGACACATGTCCAGCTCAAAAATATGGACAAAGTTGGTGATAGAAGTCTTAAGACCTGGAGGGTACTTCCAACAAAGCCTTCAAGCCAACTTGTGGCCTTCAGTCAGGTCCTGGCAGATAAAGGAGGAAAAGCATCCTGGCACTGAGAACAGGATCATTCCTCCCTCTCCTTTCTCCATAAAGTCCAAGTCGACCTTCATATTCTGCCCAGCTGTCCACCATTACCCTCCACCTCTCTGCCTAAGTCCACCTCAGCACCTGGAATAGAACAGACCTGCTGTAATGGCTTGAGCTATGCCCTCTTCCTCCCCAGCTTGTCATTCAGTGGCATGTTCAAAGTTTATATCTGTCCCTGGGAAGTATAAAAACCCTGGATAGGCAGAAACTAAGCCATGTGACAATATGCTTTCACCATTAATGTTCTTAAAGTAACCCCAAAGCCTGACCGACTCAATGACCCAAAGTGGCCAAGTCAACACACACACTACACCATTTTTATCTGTGTTGTTTGACACGTACTCCTGACATTTCCTTGGTTACAAGCCAACTTCAGTACATTGGAATCCCCACAGGACCATAGGAGGCAGATCCTCCTACCCAAGTCAGAAGGACCCTCATGTCACATGCTGATTCTGAGAACATAATTGTGCTCAGTATTGAGCATACCACCCCACACTAGGCAAGCACTCTCTACTAAACTATGTTCCTAGCTCTCTTTTTATTTCTTTTTGAGAGACAGCCTCACAAAGTGCACAAACTGGAATTCACTCTAGCCTAAGTTGGTCTCATACCTGTGGCCCTTCTGCCTCCATTTCCCAAATAATTGGGATTACAGGGCGGAGTTCCCAACCCCTGCAAGAGCTAAATTCTCTTTAACCTAGCTTTCCTTGTGTGGCAACTTTTTCCAGTTCTGTCTTCAGAGCTATGAGAATGTTTCTGTGTGAGTCTTCAAGTCATAGAGCCCTCTAAAACTTGAATTTCTGTCTGCTTCGTTGCTGTTTGGTAAACAGCATTGCTAAGAAAACTCTAGAAGCCACGAGAAAACATTCACATGAATAACAACTGTAGAGTATAAACAAAGAATGATCTGAGGGACAAGGACAATGGACAGGCAAAGAGATGCGACCAGGAGGGAATGTATGCCACACAAAAAGACCTTGGTTCTGCCTCCTTCCATGCGATTGCCCCCTTTCTGTCTTTCCTGGGTTCCTCCTGACACACTTCCAACCTGGAATCTGTGTCAGAGCTGGGTGAATTGTACCTCATCAGAAGACAGAAAAGACAGCTAAGTAGGAAGAAGGTAGTTGAAAGGAGGGGATCTGCCATGTTGATCACATCCAGACATCTTTTGGTTGAACTCCAGACTTATAGAAATGTTTGATTACAATGGATATTGATTACCCTGGGAAGCATTTGTACATATAGTTCAGAACCTGCAACTCTGAGGGTCACCAGTTCCTGGAGAGTTAGACTTTGTTCCTTCAAGGAACTCCTGTTTGCTGGGTGGTAGTGGTGCACATCTTTGACTCCAGCACTCAGAAGGTAAAGGTAGGCAGATCTCTGTGAGCTTGAGGCCATTCTGATCTACAGAGTGAGTTCCAGGACAGTCAAAGCCAAGGCTGCACAGAGGAACACTGTCTCAAGAATAAGAGGAGGTGGAGAAAGAGGAGGAAATAGACAAGGAGAAGGAAGAGGAGGAAGAAGAAGAGGGAGAGGGAGAGGAAGAAGGAGGAGGAGAAGGAGGAGAAGAAGAGGAAGAAGAAGGAGGAGGAGGAGAAGGAGGAGGAGGAGGAGAAGGAGAAGGAGAAGGAGAAGGAGAAGCAGAAGCAGAAGGAGAAGAAGAAGAAGAAGAAGAAGAAGAAGAAGAAGAAGAAGAAGAAGAAGAAGAAGAAGAAGAAGAAGAAGAAGAAGAAGAAGAAGAAGAAGACAGCAGGAAGACAAAAGCACATTTCTCAGATCCTCATGTGCTGGGTACTTAGATCCTTTGAGAAAGATATCTTGACTTAACATGGGAACCCACAGCAACTTGACTTCCCTTACTGGGATTGATTTAAGAGCACAATAGGCTTTTCTGATTTTCTTTCAAAAGTAAGTTCTCCCTTGATTCTCTCTCACAGCTCCCACAAATCTCTGTAGTTGTTTTTTTTTTTTTCATTTATTAACTGGCCCCAGAAGATCACCAGCCACATTAGCACATATTAGTAGTGTAATATACTATTATTAAGTAAAGGCTCAAGTTATATCAGGAAAATGAATGACTATTAAAATTTTTAGAGACTACATACTCATTTTAAGGACCTTTGGATGCAAAAGAAAGTTATGCCCTACTTTTATTTCTGCCTTCTCTACCCTGCATAACCTAGCAGGTATTAGTTAAAGCAGAGATGACCAAAAATCTGAACAAGAACCCCAAGCACATATAGTGGCCTGATATGGGAATACTCCATAGGACAGTAGGACAGCAACTGGCCACTCCAGAGCTTCTAACATTCAAGGACATCACCTGCACCTCTTTCCCAAAAGGACTTGAGTGAGATGGAGTGGAGGTTTCAAATGTTCCATTCACAAGATGCACTGTCCTTGAAGTGCCTTCCAATGATATCACAGAGCTCTTTGCCACGTGGCTGCATGAGAAAATGCCCAGACTGAGCTAGGCAAGGAAAGAAGGGAGGATAGGACCTTCCAGACTACAGGGTTGTTAACAGGCAGATCCAGAGACCTGGAGAGGCACTGGAGCATCCCCTGCCGCACACAAATTAGGAGCCAATTGTTTATATTATCTACCTTCAGTGGGAATAAGGCTGCATGCAGCATTCCCAATACCAGTCATATTGCAGCAAAGCCTGCTGGGGAGAGATAAGGTTAGGGAGCTAGTAGGGAGTAGGGCTGGGCCTCTTCCTTTAATTTGACTCTACCTATACCCGCCTAGTGATGAGCAAGGTCTCTTTATGGCTAAAGGCACACATTTTCTTTTACACATCCTACTGCTGTGATGACAGCATCTACAACTCCCAGCAAGGCTTTCTGAAAACTACATGAGCTGTGGAGAGACAGAGAGATGGAGAAAGTGCACCTGTGCCTGTGTCTGCACATGTGGAAGCCAGAGGTCAGCATCTTTTTCTTTCGTCTCGCTTTTCCACCCTTTTGTTCTGGTGTTCTGTCTTCAGATAGGATCTCTCACTAAACTTGAGCTTGCCATTTCTGATACTCTGGCTAGCTGGCAGCAAGCACTGGGCATCGACCTGTCTCCACCTCAGTGCAATGGCTACAGGAATGTATGGTTACACCTAATGTTTACATCAGGGTTAGGGATACAAACTCAAGCCCTCATCTTTGTTGAGAAAGCAATTTACCCGCTGAACTATCTCCTTAGCCCGAGAGTCTTGATTTACAATTTTGAAAACTGAAAACAAAGGAAAATAGAAACATAAATAAAATACTTTATAGTTAAATGGGAAAGGAATACTAGAGCCCAGTCTTCATATAAGTGATTTGTAGTCTGACTTTGTGGCTCTCCCGGAAGTTCTTTCTCTAATATCTTTCCTCCCAGTGCTCTTAGCTTCTCAGTGCATACCTGGTCTAAGAAACGTAAGGGCCCACATTGCCCATGCTCTGCTCACGTCTCACTCACCCGTCTGGTTCAGAGGCTCATTGACAGAAACTTCATCCCTATTGCTTCAATACTGTGTGTCCCAGTAAAGGAAGAATGGTCTACAAAGTTAAAAAGGCTTTTAGAATAAACTCCCCTGCCCAGTTTCTTCAGTGACCACCTCTGGGGAATGCTGACAGATGTGAAGGGCCCAAGGAAGGGCTTAGGTAGCCCTGTTTGCCTGAGAACAGAAATGGCGCCTGTCATTAGAAGCTCTTCGACGCAGATTGGGAGGCAGAGCTTGTAAATGCAGCAGAGCCTGGGCTTCCCAAAGTCTTGTCATGGAAACAGCCATCAAAGTTTTATTCCAAGCCTCAAACATCATACCCCAGGCAGCAAGAGACCAAGTACAGACCCTGCAAAGAATGTGTGTCCTATGACCCTCCAACCACACTAACTCACAAGGTTACACTTTCTCACTAATAAAATATACTGAGCACACCAACTTTACAGCATTATCTTAAGAAATATGAACTAAACATATGTCCTTGATAACACTTTTTAATTAACACTATAATCACTTCATTTCCCCCTTCCCTTCTCTCCTTCCAAACCCTCTTATGTATCCTTCCTTGCTCTTTCAAATTTATAAACCCTTTTTAAAAATTAACTGTTGTTACATATATGTGTATGTACAAATATTCTTAAATAAATAGTATATATGTAAATATATCAGAAATATTCTTAAATATATAAGTAAATTCTATGCTCAGCATATAATGCTACCTTTATGCATATTTTCATAGCAGACTACTTGGTATTAGATAAGCACTTGATGTACTCTTTCTTGGGGAAGGCTATTTCTCCACCTCCCAGCATCCCTTAGTTGCCTGTAGTTCTCTGTGTAGTAGTGAGGCCTTATGACTTTCCCCCATCTGGTTGGAATGTCTCTTGATGTCATCCTCATGCAGGTCATGTTTAGGCAGCCATGTTGGTAAGATTTTATGGGTATAGTTTCTGACATTCCTAGGAGATACAATTTCACAGCAAGTTCACTGTTCCTTTGTCTCTTACAAACTCTTTGCCCCTCTTCCACAATAACCTCTGAACCTTTGACTTATGTTGTAGATGTATCAGTTGGGACTCTTCCTTGATAACTTTTAAGAACTATTTTGTTACATTTGTTGTGTGTGTGTGTGTGTGTGTGTGTGTGTGTGTGTGTGTGTGTCTAAGCATGAGCAATAGGAGGTCAGAGGACAAAGCATGCAAGGCAATTTTCCCCTTCCCTATGTGGGCCCACGAATTGTGGCATGTGCCTTTATCAGCTTATTCATCCCACCAGGACCCTCACAATGACTTTTTTAAATGGCTAACTCAGTCAATGACTTTCTCAATGGGGGGTGACTAGGATTGAGGTAGGAGCCTGAGGTACTGGCTGAGTTTTTATTGTCAAGATGACAGAATGTAGGGCAAGCTCTCAGTGGAAGAATTGCCTCCATCAGGTTGGCTCAAGGCTATGCTTTTGAGGAATCCTCTCGATTGACGATTACTGTGGGAGGGCTCAGCCTACATGATTGGCAACACTCATAGCAGGTGGGCCTGGCTTCATCCCAAAGCAACCAGATAACTGAGATAGAAAGCAGTATGCTAGAGTAGAAGCCAGTGAGCAGCTTCCCTCTTTGACTCATCCTCTGATCCTGCTTGAGTTTCCGCCCTGACTTCCTCAATGATGAACTGAAACATGGAAGAAAAAACAAACTCTTTCCTCCCCACGTTGCTTCTGGTTGTGCTGTTGATTTCAGCCACAGAAAGCAAACCTGGATGCCTGGCAATCTCTGTGGACCTTGCATGCCCACAACAGCAGCTCTGTTCTGTTCTTGCCTCAGCCCAGCTAGTGAATGGATTCCGAAGTGGACATGTCACAAAGCTAATCTACACTAAGCTGTTCTCCATTCTCACTCTTGCAGTTCTCCAATGTTCTAAGGGCTGCTAGCATGACCATGTTAGGGTGACATGCTTAGAGGACGCCAAAGTTGAGTTTTCATTTTAACTTTGTCCTCTCAGCTGGGATATGCAGCAGGGTGCTGTTTTTATGGTACTGGGCAGCAGCCCTGAGCGGCAGCGACTAGTTAGCCATGAGATCGAAAATATCCAGACTGGGCAGCAGCCGTGAGCGGCAGCGACTAGTTAGCCATGAGATCAAAAATACCCAGACTGGCACTGTTTACTAACTGTGTGGCTGAGCTAAATTCACTTTTGAATCCTGAAAGTTTCAACTTTGAAAGGGTTTAGAAAGACAGAGTCCAGTCATAATTTCAGGGGCATCAATATGATGCCTTTTCTGGATTTTTTTTTTTCCTCTCAGCTTCTATGGTGGTTAGGAAAGACAATGGTACACCAGAGACTAGGGATATAGCTCGGTTGGTCGAGCTTTTGGCTAGCAAAGTCAAAGCCCTCAATACCATTCCCAGATCAGACAAGTCAAGCAGGGTGACACATAAGAGATGGAGTTGGGAAATAAGAAATTCAAGGCTATCCTCTGCTAATGAGTGAGTTCAAGGAGCCAGATACATAAAACAATACATTTAAGTAGATAAGTAAATGCACATCAGCTTTACAGATAAGAAAACTTGGTGCAAAAAGTGATTTGTACACAGTCACAGTGAAGCTCCTGGGTGAGAAAGAACATGGGCCTGGGAACCCCCACTGAGGTGCTGCTCTTCCACCACAACAACCTTGCTATCAATCCCGGTGGCTTCAGGGGCCTAACTCATAGTGATGGGAGGCTGGCATTGTGGTTTGTAGTTATTTTTACATTGTTGTATGTAAGTGCCTTGCATATAGTAGACAATAGCTTAACATGTATTGGAAGCCTACTATGTATATATTACTGAAATGAATTCTGCTGAGTTTGGAGACCCGGGAATTTTCTTTTAACCACCAAAACCCTAATTTAGGAGTCAGGATTTTATTCTACCATTCTTAGCACCCCCATGTGTTGAGTCAAAGGTGGCTTAAATCCTAGCTGCTCAGAGCCTGCTGGTCTCTGCCTAGAGTGTTTCTATTATTTCTATTGCCAGTGTCTCCCGTGAATTGCTCACTTCAATCTCTGCTTCTTTGGCCAAGTGCAAGGGCACTTTGTGTTAGTTACTTTCATCATCATTAGAACCAAATACCTGAGAAGAGGAGTCTAAGGGAGGAGGGACCTGTGTGTATTGCAGTCTGAGGGGAAACAGTCCATGCTTGAGGGGACAGCATAGCAGCAGGAATGGAAGACGGTTGTCACATTGCATCTGTTGCTAGAAAGCAGAGAACAGACAAGTGGTGGCAAGCTATAAAACCTCAAAGCCTGTCCCCAGTGACTCACTTCCTGTACCGAGGCTCTGCCTCCAAAATGTTTCACAACCATACCCAATTGCTAAACTTCTGTCTCTTCCTATCTGTAAGGCAGAAAACACAGACAGACCAAGGTGCTTGTGGGATTAAGAGAGAAGCCAGTGATTGTCACATAATCAATGCACAAGAGTCATTATTAGTCATCACTTGGCTCCATTTGGTAGCTTGTATTTTTTTCCCCTTCTATAGCAAAAGGCCACATTTGAGTATAATTTCCTTTTATCACTTCTCCATGAAGCATTTCTTAGAGAGTATTCCTCACGAGAGCAGCAAGCTCCAGTAGCAATACTGTAAGAATCACAAATGCTAGCCAGAAGTAATTTCAAATTGTTGGATGGCTATACTGAATAAAAGGAAATCATTTAGATTAATTTTGATGGCTTACTTTAGTTAACCTAGAATATCATATAAAAAAACACTGATGAAATATTTTCCTTTCCTTTACATAGCCTCTTCAAACTCTGGTGTGTGTTTTACTTACAGGACATCCCAGCATACACTGAATACATTTTAACAGCTCAGTGGCCTGCTGTGACTAAAACTACTCTTTGCTAATGTCCCTGAGTTTGCAGTCTTAGCAAATGCTTAGCCAAAACTCTCTTCTGTGTGTTCCATTTATTACCTAAACAAATGCATATGTCGTTCCCATCTGGAAGGCCTCCCTTTTTTGCTCAGCCTTCTCTTTCAGAACCTTGCTTGTTAGATGGTTCCCCAGGGAGACATAACTACTTGCACCAGGTTCCCCCTGGATTTCTAGTCACAGATGGAGAAGAGGTGTGTTGATTACAAGGAGCGATCTAAGGCTCTGCCAGAGCCCAACTAATACAGAAGTAGAGGCTCACAGGCATCCATTGGACTGAGCACAGGGTTCCCAATGAAGGAGCTAGAGAAAGGACCCAAGGAGCTAAAGGGTTTGCAGCACCATAGGAGGATCAACAATATGAAGTAACTAGTATTCTCAGAGCTCCCGGGGAATAAACCACCAACCAAAGAGTACACATGAGGGGACTCATGGCTCTGGCTGCATATGTAGCAGAGGATGGCCTAGTCGGTCATCAATGGGAGGAGAAGCCCTTGATCCTGTGAAGGTCCTATGCCCCAGTGTAGGGGAATGTCAGGGCCAGGAAGTGGAAGAGGGTGGGTTGGTGAGCAGGGGGAGGGAAGAG
>NW_022196899.1:25634249-25644296 GCF_008632895.1 Mastomys coucha
AAAGGAGATATAATTTGAGATGTAAATAAAGAAAATACCTAATTAAAAAATAAACACGGAATGATCTGCTAAAAACTGATAATAATAATAATAAGGGCTCTGATGTGGTGCAAGTCCAGGTTTGTATTCATTTTATCCCCTGACACCATTTGTCCTAATGTATAAGCATGGAGCAGGGGCTGGGACCAATAGTATCAGTGTTTTATAAACTCATGAAACAGGCCATAATTGACAACCATAATCCTACAGTTATTTATAACCCAAACTCGGTGACAAGACAGTTCATGAGAAAAAAGCACTTGGCAAACAAGACTGATCTGATCTCTGTCTGATCTCTGTCCTTGGAACCTGTATCAAAATGGGATGATAGAGCTGACTCCACAAGGCTGTCCTTTGATGTTCATAGGTGTGTCGTGGAATACAAATGCCTACCCCACAATAATAAATGTTAAAAAAAAGATTATCCTTATTATTAATTTCTTTTTGGCATTTCATTCATATGTGTAATTTGTTTTGATTATATCCACTCTATCCATCATGTGTCCCTCTCCCCCTTCCCATTAGACCTCACTTCTCAAATAGCATCCTTTCTTCTTTCATTTGTGTCTATGTATGTATACCTACTGTGTTTAATTCGGGTTCTCTGAGTGTCATGGGTGAGGGGATATTTATATGAACATAAATGAGTGTATTTATGTTCCTACTATCTATATACTACTATAGCTAGTTCAACCTATCACTGTAGATGTCCTCCAGCAGCCGTTAACATTCACTGTCTCTTCATGGAGGGGCATGTTCCCATGAGCTCCTCCTATATCAGTGACAGAATTTCAACAGGGCCCAACCTTGTGACTTGTGTGTTCATGATTGTAATGGCCATTTCTATGCAGAACAGAGCATCTCATAACATTTCTCTCCACCTGCCAGCTCTTATTTCTGTCCCCTTTTCCATGATGTTCCCTGAGACTTGGGAACTTAACATTGATGACCTACTTAGGCCTGAACATGCAACAGTGACTTACTCTCAATACTTTTGACCAATTATGAGTTTTTGCATTGATGGGAAGTCTTTCACAACCATATCACCTTATGACACCAAGACATGAGGTTAGCCCATGCTGGACTGTGAGTTTTAGAACCATCAGAAGACAGCCAGGAGACAAAACAGCTATTCACCATTCATTCTTGCCAGATCACCAGTACTGGTTCCATTTTTAAATTCAGGTATTAATATTTAATATTTTACTCCAGATTGTTTTTGCACAACATCATCTACTGCCTGACAGGGTTATTGAAATTTAGATGGGAATATTTTGTCAAATAATTATTAACTCCAAACCAGAACAATTTTTATCTCCTAACCACAGAGTTCTTCAAAAATATCCCCACAACCTGGCAAGTGCTGTCTCCTTTAAAGTTTCATTCTGAAGAAACAAGCAGCTATGTGTAGGCACAAGCATAGGGAAACCTACTTTCACAACTCATAAGTTCATTTACTATTTCCTACATAAATTATCCTTTATTCTTTCAAGTCAGAAAGAAGTACTGCCTATAAAGCAATCTCTGGTTAAAAATCAAAATAGAAACTCCTCCAGGCTTTACCAAAAAGCATTCCTCTACAGTCTCAAGCTCTTGTAAAACCACTGTGAGCTATTGATCGTAGTCCAGCTAGCATTCTTCTGTAAGCAAGTCCTAACCATTTCACTGAGAAGGAAACAAAGAAAACCTTAATGACCACACACATCTTTAAACAGGACAAAACGAATGAGAAATGTCTTTGTTCATCCAGTCCATGTTCATGGCTAAAGTTTTTATGATAAAAGATAAGTTAGCAAGAGAAAAACATGCAGCTGGATTTAAGATATGTTTTCATAATGCAGAAACCTCCATAAAGACCTGAAATAATACTGCCTGTGCATTGTAATACTAGTTTTGATGAAAAAGTGGGTGTCATTGGAGAGGTGTGATTGGACAGAGCCTATAGCTTATAGTAATGAAGTATGAAGAGTGTCACAGGGCCTGGATGCTCACACTCTTCTCCATGTCCCTGTACCTCCTTCCTTTTGGTTAAGGGAAAGCACTTCTCTCATGAGAGTCTCATGACTTGTCTCCAGAGAAGATCAGAAAAGTTCTTTCTGGGTTGAATGACATGCTTCAGAGAAGGACAAGAAGGTGAAAGTGTCCTTCCTGTCTGTGCTGGTCCCTCAAATGCTGCTACCTAAGGACTGAGACATGTGGAGAACCCTCCTACACAGAGGGTGAGGGGTGTGCCTCCCCAGCTACAGCTGTATATGGTGTGCAGCCGTTATGTGCTTCTCTTCCAGTGTAAGTTTCCCCAAACACAAGCTGATACAAATATAATCATAAATACAAATACAAACTATTAACTAGTGAGTTAAGAGTATATGTAAACATACCCTGTTCAGGGAAGCTTGCATTTAAAAAGGAAAAATCATGTTTCAGTGAGATTTGGATCATGAGTTTATATATCGTCTATGAGATTTATGTGGACGTGAAAGTTCTCTTAAGCAGACTTGATTTAGGAAAACGAGCACTATTTAAGGACAAGGTATCCCAGTGTAGGCTACAAAGGAAAGCACAGTGCCCTTTATTTCCATCCAGGAATCTGCGCAAGGTTGATCTTTGGCATCAGAGTGGAGATCCCTCTCTACATCTCTGGCTGCCACCATGACATTTTCCAAAGTGAAGGCAGTGCCATTGAAAGAGGGCTAACCGTGGTTTACTTCCACAGGAGGACAAAGAACTCCCTGAATAACAATGCAGAAAGTCAGGTCAGGTATTCTCGGGTCACATCCTGATAAAAGGAAGATTAATGTTCAAGCCCAAAGTTTCCTTTGTTGAATCTCATTATACTTTTATGTAGACTTGTGCGTAGGAGTAGCAGTTTCTGCATTGCCGCCTTATGGGAATCAAGTAGATTTTTGCAGAGATAGCTAGAGAGATGTGCATTCTGCTGAAAGCTGGAGCATCCTGCTGTTTGTGACAATTAGCATACTGCCCAAGAATCATGTGAGGAGACCTGCAAAGGGCACTGCAGAGAAAGAGTCACAGAGACCTGAGCAGTTTCACTCTTTATTTACCCCCATAATTCCTCCTTTTGTTCCCAACAGCAAACTCGTGGGTAAAACACTAACAGAAGTTTTAGGACCATTCAGAACTGTTAGAAAATACTACAGGACCCTGACATTCTGAGTACTTGATTCTTTTTTTCCCTTTCTTATCTGAAAACACCCTTAAAATATAAGTGAAAAATTAAAAAAAAAAATCAAACCCAAACTTTTTTGGGAAAAGAAAAGCTTTCTTCTTCAAACAGAAATCACGATCGAATATAATTGGAAGGAAAATACCCATACCCAACACAAGGGAGACCTTGCTACTGAGAACTGCGGATATACTGTTGCCAAGCCGACTCAATCAGTTAGGGTTTGGTATTATTCCTGGGCTTGTGATTGACATATGAGGGCAGGGAAAAGATCAAGCAAAAGTGAGAAAAACCAGGAATGGAGAATTAGGGGACTTACTCCCGTGATTGACAGCTCCCTGCTTTGGTTTTAAGTTTGAGTTGAGATTTTCAGAATTGATGGCTAGGAAAGATGAGGCTGATGAGAGCCCCAGTGCTCAGGTGGAAGGTGTTCAGGGCCAGTGATTTAAGGTTTAGCTTTAGGACCTGTCATTGGGTCTAGAGTAGCCAGAGTTGCTTATGGAGGTTGTATCCTCAATGTTTAAACTTCAAGTGTGTGGTTACACCTTCATACTGACTTTAGGAGCTTTCTCATTAGATATTATTGATTGATGACATCTTGGATTCTGAATTAAGTGACAGCACAGAAAATAACAATTCACTTACTGGAAGATCATGAATTTATCATGGGGAGAATCAGCAGAGCAGAACACAGGCAGTGCAGAACTGGATAAATGACCTACTCTGGGGCTGGGGGGCCCAGGACACTTTCACTGTAACAGGAAACCTGCTCCCTTGGAGGCCTGTGGGTTTTTTCTATCTGAAGTTTTAAAGGCCATGATATGAAATGAAAAATGGAGGGATATATAAAGGTAAAATCTCTAATGTTTATACCACAAATAAAGCATCTAGCTTAAACTCCATATTTTTGTGAAACTTTTAAATTTAGCAGTACCTGTATATACATTAATTCTTACAGATAAGACAAAAAGTTATGAGCATAAGAAAAATAGCTAGGAGTAGTTAAGGGGTCGAGTACTGTCCGTGTTCCTGAAGCCAGCATGCGTTGGCTTTGATGGCAGAGCTTGTCGCTCCAGGAGCAGCAAAGGTTTCCGCAGAGTCCTTCACAGGTAAAATGTAGAAAAGAGAGGGAGGAAAATCTATGAACCGGGGTATAGTGATCCATGCAAGTCATACCAGCACTCAGGAAGCTGAGGCAGGAGGATTGCCATGAGTTCAAGCCCTTTTCCACACCAGTACTTTTGGTATAAAACAAAATGTTTAGAGAAATCTCTATGCCTTATACATTTTTAAATAAAAAGTTCTAAGATTCTAAAAAAAAAAAAAAAAAAAAAAAAATCCCAAGCCTTATGAGTTCCAATGTAAATTCCTAATACTAGGGTCTATTTATGGCATTCTTTCATCCAAAGTAGCAATTTAAAAAGAAGAAATACATGCCAAGACTATAGCTCAGTGGTAAAGTACACTACAGAAGTATGCACGCACCCTTTAATAGCCCAGATTCAGGAACTGAGAAACCATTTCTACATAAGATAAATATGTGACAATATGTAAAAAGCAGTGAATTTCCACATGAGCTATGCACATCCTTCTGTGTGCTGTCAATCACCTGCAGGGTACTCCTCCTGGTGCTTGGTATAATGTAATGCTGTGTAAGTCACTGGCATTCTGCAGGGCTCAAGGAATAGCGGTAACAAAGGATGATCTTTCTCTTTTTAGAAACTTTATTTACTTTCATTCCCTGACTCTAATTGGTGCTGTCATTATGCAGTAGGGTATAAGACACACACACACACACACACACACACACAAACACATGCCTCAAAGAAAAGTGACTCTCCCTCCTCCTAGAGCTATGAGCTATCAATAGCTCTTAACTAGGACTGAGGCCTCCAGAGCCTCTCTCCTTTCCCTGCTAGCATTGAAAAGGAACATGATCTTGGACAGGTCTTATGCAAGTAAAACCACTGTGCGTTCATGTTGGGCCCAGAAGACAGCATGTCACAACCATATTCCAGCATGTGTCAGCTCTGCTCCAGCATGTGTCAGCTCTGCTCCAGCATGTGTCAGCTCTGCTCCAGCATGTCACAGCCATGTTCCAGCATGTGTCAGCCCTGTTCCTGCATGACAGAGCCATGTTCCAGTATGTGTTAGCCCTGCTCCAGCATGTCACAGCCCTACTCCAGCATGTCACAGCTCTGCTCCTGTCCTCTGTATCTTTGCCTAGAGCCCTCTACAACTATGAATGCTAGTTTCCTGGTCATTTCAAGAATTTCTCCGTTTTTTTTACAACCAAATTGTGTGGTGTCATAAAGAATAGGGTCTTACCATGTAGTTATGGTGGGCAACTAAGAACTATTTCAATAGCTCATATTGTTTTGTATGCCTTCGGGACCTCCCTAACCAATAACTTGTGGAAGGGTATCCCATGCATGACACCATTATTTCATTTATTCACCTATGTCTTCTTAGATTAGCATTGTTCATTACTGTAGTATGCATCTATTCAATTCCATTTTTTTTTCTATTAGCTTACAAACTAGTGTGGTTTTGAGTGAAACCGTCCCGCAGTTCCACTCAGCTCTGTGGGTCTCTTCAGCCAGAGGGTAGACAGGACCTGCAATATAAACGGGTCGGGCGAACAAAAGAGACACAGGCACCAAGTAAATCTTTATCAAGGCATCCGTTTACTTGGGGGGCATTTTGAGCTTATATAGGCAAGTCAGAAATGAAACCGAAAACTCCAGAAGTAAAATATATGCATAACATGAATACAATCTCAGATGTGGAGATGCCAAGATCTCTCAAGCTCAGTTCTCAGGCAGTCAGTTTTGTTTACGTAAATTCAGCACATCCTCAGGCAGTAGGCACGTCAGCAACCAGGTGTAGCTGCCTCCAGAATCCTCCAACTCAGTGTAGTGGGCCTTTGTTTAAGCCCAGCAGGTGTCAGCTGACAGTTCTCAGGCTGTCAGCTCTGCCTCAGAGTTGAGGCAGGAGGGGGGGAGCCAACATGGTTTCATGAGGCTTTTCCATACACCCTTAGTTTTGATTACTCCACCTTTTACTCTCCCCCTCTTCCACCACCACCCTGTCTCCATCCCCAGTTAAACCATTACTTCCCAGCATTCACCCTCTATTCTTTCACATCACGTGTCTACTGTCTCCTCTTATCATATGCTTAGACTGAATACAGTATGTTCCTAAGCAGCCCTTTCATGCACATACTTTGTTGTGGTCAAGGATTCCTTTAACATTTCATTTCTCTCTTCCCATCACTCCACTGCCTTCCTGACCCTTCCAGACCCAGTGTTTCCTTTTCTACTTTAATTTCAGTTGTTGAAAAAAGTGTTGTACTTTTTCTGCTGTCTCCCAACACACACACACACACACACACACACACACACACCAATGATCTGTTTCTAATCTCCCAGATTCCATGTGTACTCCACAGGAAAAAAAAAAAACAAGAACAAAAAATATATATATTGGAAGCTAGGGCCCTCATATGGATGTATGGCATTTGTCTTTTGTGACCTGGGTAATCTCATACAGTATAATTTTGTTCAGTTTCATCCATCCATTTGACTGCAAATTTCATCATTTTATTTTCTTTATGCCTGGGTAATACTTCATTATATATATGAATTGCATTTTCATGATCTGTTCTTTAGATAATGAACATGACTTGAAAGACCCCATAGGGAGTTCCCGCTCAAGTCCTGGGAGATATGCACCCAAAGAATGCGAAAAGCCATCTTGATGCAAATGCAGAGGTAGTTTTATTCAGGGCCCCGGGTTCATTTCCCAATCCAACTCACGCAGGAGTCTAGGGAAATCCGACCACGAGGCCCAGGGGTTAGGGCTTTTTATAGGAAAAAAGGTCTGGGGAGAAAAAGGAATTGGTGTGGCTATACATGATTGGCTATTTTGAATGTCATTCGTGCAGATCAGAGTTGAGAATTCCTTAAAAAAGTGAAATTCCTAGCAAGAGGGGAGAGTGCTATTCAAAGTTCATACTGACCCTAGCTAACACTTAAGAAAACCAAATGGCCCAGGGTCCATCACCCAATGTCTGGCCAGGCATGTCTCAGGCGCCTAGGCTCTGGGCACCTCCTTGCCTTATCTCTGAGATTTGCACTCCCCTGGTCTTGGGTTCCCCTAACAGCTTTTCCTTGGCCTGGCCATCTTCTTGCAGGCCTGGCTCCTGGCTCCTGTGGTTTTCAGTACTGGTCTCAAATTTAACTCTTTCAATCCCAGGCTTATGTGGGCAAGTTCCTGCTAAATTTTTTATTTTCCTTTTCAGACTCAATTCCATTTTCTAGCTATAGTGGATGGACTGGCAGTGAACATGGGTGTGCACGTAGGATGGATTCTTTCAGTGATTACTATTGATCCGCAGTTGGTCAGACCTGTGGATGCCATTCCCAATGATTCAAAGAGCTAGTTTATAAGTTGACTTGATAATAATGGGCATGTTAATAATCATGAGATTTTAAGAACAATTTCTTCCCCCTTTATGATTTGGGCAGTGTTCAAAGAAGGTGTTCTTTGACAGTAATAACACTTACCTTAAATTTGCATAGATGTTTAGAAGTTGTGGAGTAAGGTCACCCAAATGACCCCATTTAATACCAAATCCTGTGAGGAATGCTTGGGTCTCTCTTCTTTTCTCTGAGAAGAAATTATTAACTGCACACGTCTAAGTGTTTCATTGATATTTTAGGGAAGTAATGGACATTGACTACGAATTGAGTCTTCCACTCCACTCACATTATCCAAAATATTTATTCTACAGCATCTTCTTTAAAAGTGGAGATATTACAACAAAACTAACCAAAGAGAGCGAGGGGATCACAGCAGGGACTCTAGAAGCAGTTGGACCTTTGCTCAGAGCTAGCTGGACACACATGAAATGCATATTTAAAGGAAGTTGGGAGTGTTTGCTCAAATGCTTGTGTTCTTTTTGCTTTCTTATGTACTGTTGTACTTCTCAGTTTTATAAAGTAGAAAGTTTGGCTGAACTGAGGTTCTAGAAATATCAGATAAAAATAGGGAAAGACACTGCTAAGAGCACACCTAATTGTTACTTCTAATGTGATAGGATTGACATTTGGTACAAATTTAGATAGTGTACATTTAAAAGTATATAACAGAAATTATTAAATAATGTAGCAAAATGCATACAGTTAAAGATCTTTGCTTTCTTTTTAAAAAATAAATTTAAAAACAGAATCTAAAAGTTATCAACCTGAGTGAATTACAAATTGTAATGCTGTCCCTGAGCATTGTTAAGAACTATTATCTTTTTATGTGACCAGGTTGCTACACATAGTGAGAGGATGGCTGACAATCTCGGTGATTATTTTGTTGCATTAGCCCCCACTATTATGGTTACATATAGCCTTCTTACATTCTAAAACATTTTTTATTCTTTCATCAAGTCACAATATCATCATAAAAACAACACCCAAAAGAGTTTGCAACAAAGATTTGATAGGCTAAATCAATCTAAAGAAACTCAAAACACTGCCATTAAAAAAACTGAAGCAAGCCACTCTGAGCAAGAGCAGGTCATTCTGAACCTAAGAAACAAAAAGGAGAAAGAAGGAGAAAGAAGATGGAGTGGGAAGGGGAGAATGGGAGGAAGAGAAAGCTCAAGGTATGAGGAATGGAGGAGGGAAGGAGAGAGAAGATGGGAGGAGCTGCCAAGATAGATGGAGAGATCTGTTCTCTTTAAAGGTAGCCCTCTGGGGGAAATTAGCCTTACATTATTCTAATGGTGGAAACGTTTAGGGCCAGATAACTCACATAAAATAGGGGCCTCCTTTGGAAAGGTTTGCTCTCAAGTGCAGCACATTGGAGAATTCACAAAAGGAAGATCCAGCCTCTCAGGGCGGCTCCAGGTTGAAAGGAAGCTTATACACCATCTGCTCTGACCAACTTGCAATCCAAATATAGAAGCCTCTCCAAAAGTGCCCCAGTGACTCCCTGTCTCCTGGCCTGTAAGCCTTTGACTTCACAGAACGTTTTCATGTTCATAATCTCACCTAATCTTCTAGATAATTCTGTGCAGATATAGTGAGAAAAACAAAACCCTACATTAACTGTTCAGAAACACAGTACCAATTAAACTAGCTGACATAATTTAGCACTATGTTTTAGTTTTTATTTAGTATTGATTTTCTGTGAAGTAATTTCGCTTCACTGTCTAAATTATCAAATTCCCTTAATGTTCTATTTTAAACTTAAACTCTCAGTGAGTAGGTAAGTATGTGGAAAGTGTACAAGCCATACTACCACATCATGGGAGCCTTCAGCCTGTCATGATGGCGTTCCTTACAGAACACAGCATCCTAAATACCCTGCCTGTGATGTGACTGAAACTAGGGAAGAGACTGAAAAAGATTCAGTCAGCAAATGGCCCTTGAGATACAATGGCTCAGTTCTTGCCACTCACTACTCACACCTGCAGGACAAGGAGAGGAGCCGGGGGTGGGAGGAGCTCGCTGCATGAACATGAAGACCTGAGTCCCATCCCCAGCAACCAAGGAGTGCCTGTTAGTATAACTGCTAAGGCCAGGAGCAAAACAAGAGGATTACTGGGGTCATGAGACAGACAGCCCTGTCTGAAATGACAAGTTCCAAGTTCAATCAGAGATTCTGTCTCAGGGACATAGGGCAGAGAGCAGTAAAGCAATAAAGCAAGACAGCAACCGCCTCCTACATAGTCTACACATGCACATGTTCACACACACACACATGTGCACATATACCACAACAGAAAAAAAAAGAGTGGGAGGGAGGGGGGAAGGTGGAAGAAAAGG
>NW_022196899.1:25651165-25660918 GCF_008632895.1 Mastomys coucha
CTGTGCCTCCCTGCTGACTGTTCCCGGCTTAGGAACTCACCGGAGAGAAGATGGCAGCTCTCACTCAAAACCAGGTTCTTAAAAGCACAGCATTTGCCTGGCTGAATGTGATACTGAACCCCACCAAGCTACATAGCATGAGCCAAAGGCCCTCCCCACAGCACTTCTCTGGGATAACCAATCTAAGCTGACTTAGTGTTGTTTGCATTCTATGTGTGTTTTTCAAAGCAAAGCATAGAATTTCCTTTGAAATTCCAATAGCACTCACTTCTATATAAATGTGAATGCTAAAACTGTTAGCTTCAGCATGTGAACTCCCTCTGAGACTTCACTATCACATCTCCATCTTCTAGAGCAGCAGATGGAGTTGGTGCATGCACTTTACACCTGAGAGTGTCTACTGCCTGGTTCCAAGTGCACAAGTATGTTCTCCTTCCTTTACTCCTGCCTCAGCAGTTTCATCCTGGCTGTTTCCTTTATCAGCTCAGTACAGATATAAGTAGTCATGTGCTAATTTTGTAAGATAGCCATGTATCTTCCTTCCAAGGACAAGATCAGACAGCTGGGACAAGAGGATAGGGACTGGTTCATCACACAGACCACTAGTTCCATTAAAGTTGTCACATGATGAGGGAAAATATTAAAAGGAGCAAGATAAGAAGGAAGGGAGGAGTGAGGAAGATAAAATGAAAAAGAATCAGCAGAAGGGGACTGACCAGCTGTAATGATAACAGTTTTCCAGCTACCAGACACTTTAGGCTAGACATAGGCCTTGCATGCGTGGCTACACATATGCTTCTGTGGGTAAGTACGTATTGGCTCTTTCACGAGAAGCATTATTGCTGTAGAGCCAAGTCCTCTCAAAACTGTGAGTGATTCAAGTCAATGATTTCAAATATTGATCATGAGATCTTGACGCACGGGCATTCATCCACACAATTCTAAAAGCTTTGAGCTAAAAGAACATCCACAGGGGGCATGTCTAAGGTGAGTTACTTATGCAATAAAAGAAAAACCTTTCTTCTGAGACCAGTGAACACAGGCCTGGGAACTAGAAGGAAATTTCCTAAGATTATAAGAAATATAAGATATGTGGCTTCAATAGTTGATAAAGGGTTTGTTGTTTGCATAATTGCATTTTGCCATGTCCATCCTTCATAGATACAATCTAGTTTCAAGAATGACATGCCCTATGTTTAATTTGCATTATAATTTAATTTATATTCCCAATGAATATTCCATGATAGTTCCCTGAGTAATGGTAGCTTCCAGGGAGACAGACCATCTTGCAAAAGACAAATTCTACTTTGTTATGTGCTAGTTGTAAAATACCCCAGAAACCATTCCTATATGTGTTCTGTGGACAGCGGCACATCACAGGTTCAAAGCCATCTAGATCAGGCCAGTCCACAACTGTAAAGACTCCATGAAAAGGGGAGAAAAAGAGAGAAGATCCTCTGTCCTCTCTTATGAAGGGAGAATTTAAGGTTCAGGAGGCAAGGGGAAATATGTCAGTTCATTTCCTCTGGGTCACTCCAGCTCCTGCACCTTCATGAGGTCTTCATGCTAGAAAGAAAGAAATGCATTTGAAGGGCCAAGATACTGTCTAGCTACTATCTGTGGCTGCCTACTGTAAAATGAAGCTTTCACAGATCTCCGGAGTTGCCTCATTTCTATTTCCACCTCCCCAGGGACCTGTCCACACCACAACCATCAGGATCCTATTTCCCTTCTCTTCAGACTCAAAACACACACTTTATTTTGAGCTTCTTCCTATCTTAAGTTCTCTGAGTCAAAATCCCAGGCCCTTTCCATAAGTTCCCATAGAGCCTCTGCCTTTAACCTAAACACTCAACTTGAGCTCCTCCTCCAGCCTCAACCTGGAAACCTGCTTGCTAACTAGATTCCACACAGACTAGTGGTTTCAGCACATACTCTAGGGCAGACACCTATCCCAAATCTCTGACCGGTCAGCTCAGCATTGGGTGCTTATGTTTGACTTCTTTGACATGTTCCAGGGAGCCTGCTTCTTATATCAAACAGCAAATAGGATGAACCAGCCCCATGGGAGCCATGCTTCTACCTATAAGCCACTTCCTGGAACTGGAGCAGTCCATATGGACATTCTGGAAACCTGTCAGGATCAGGCCTGACTGGGTATCAAGTAATCCTAATAAGATCAGCTTGACCATGGACAGGACCAGACGCTAAAGCACTGGGCATAGAGCCTTGCTGGCTACTTTCAGGTGACATGTGAGAGTGGGTTTTGCTCTTATGAAATAAATGATTACAGAAATGTTGAAGTTGGAGCTGAATCACACAGGAAGCAAGGTTTGAAAAATGAGTTCTCACTACACACACATGCCAGAAGGGCTATGCAATATTTGTATTTTGGGAAAGACTAAAAAAAAAGTGCTTTTTATAGTTGTCTATTACAGTCTTGTCTTTTCTAACAAAACTTTTGTTAATTATTCATTCTTACGCTTTGAACTGCTCCTTATAATCAGTATAGCTGAAAGAATTATATTTAGCACAAAACACCCAAAATGGGGTAAAAGCCACCTCCTCCAAGAAATAGAATGGGAGGAGAGATCATGCCTTAATCCTACTAAGTGAATTTACTTAGAAAAGAGGAAGCAGGGTGGGGGGAGATAGGAGCTTCCAGAAAGGGGAGTACGGGTACTGATATGGTTATAAACATAGAAACATATTTCAAACTTCAACTTATCAACTACCAGCTTCCATTTTTCTCATTGCTGCCAAATCAAAGATACCTATAAGTGTTCAAAGAGAGAAAGAGAACTTGGGGGGCTGGGGGTGTGCACATATGTGCGTGCATGTGCATGTATGTGTATGTATGTACATATGAAGGCCTAGAGTCAACCTCAGATGTTATTCTTCAGATGTTAGCCATCTTGCTTACTAAGATAAGATTTCTCATAGGCCTGGAGCCCCAGGGATCACCAGTCTTTGCCTCTGCTATGCTGGAATTTGAAACAGAGGTCACTACATCCAGTTTGTTTGCTTGTTTGTTTATTTGTTTGTTTTTTAACGTACTTTCTGAGCATTGAAATTAGGTTTTTTATCTTTGCATGGTAAGCAGTTTACTGACTGAGCTGTTTCTGCAGCCTGGAAGGGGAACTCTTGTCCTTTGAATTCTTCATTTGGTTGAGGTCAAGCACAAGCTACTGCTTTGCCATACACCCCGCCAGCTCTTCATTTCCTAACAGTGTCCCTGAGCTTGGACTCAGGCTGGAGGCCAGAAATATTGGTCTAGTTCTCAAATTTCCACTCAGTTCATGTTCTGCAAAACCCTCCAGCCTTCACAATTCAGTGCTTTCATTTGTCTCAGAACTGTCACAATCCCAAATGCACAATGTTTTGTGATTAAATGAGGTAATGTATGCAAAATGCTCAGCGAAGTAGAGCCTCCTCACACAGCAGCTGTTGCTTCTCTGATTGGGGGCCATTTGCATTGTGGGGCAGTATTAGCCACTCTCACAGGCCAGCCTTTTGGAGAGCATTGAGAAGATCTAGAGCAAGCAGAATGTGCACACTGTTCTAAAACCCAAGCAGGTGGCTCAGCAGGGAAAGTCATCTTCCAGAGCTCACAATCTGACTTCCAATCAACGCGGGTGTATCTGAGCCTTTGGGGACACCAAGAAAGAAGGATGATCTTGCCTTGCTCATCTCGAGAGGCCAGGCACCAGCTTCTTCCCCAGCTACATGAGCAGCTGTGACCCTGACCTTGCCCAACTCTACCAGCAACTTTCTCTCCTCAGCCCTCTCAGGCCTCTCTGAGTTCACCCCACAGTCAATGCACTGCTTCCATGTCCCTGTGAGGACCAAGGCTCTTCTCCACCAATGATGCCTTGACTTGTGGGTAGTGTCTGCATTCCCCACAGGAAGAGTCAACTTAAAATATTGATGACATATTTCTTCGTGGTTGACTCCCTTAGCTTATGCCCACATCCTTTTTCACCTCATGTGACAGCCGCCTAGCGAGACACTGTCCTTCCCTTTCTCTTACCAGCCTTTTCTGAGCCCCACGTTTCCCACCATATGAATAATAGTCTTGCCATTCCCACATTTAAAGAGACACTGATAATTATCGGCACCTATAATATGAAATCACAGGGTCAGACTGGCAGATAAGGCCCTATGCACTATGCCTCCTGCCTTTCCGTTTCTCTCTGCTCTTTATCTATCCTCATCTTGTTCTTCCAGCTACAGTGACAGTCAGCTTTCTTCTCAGATCCCCAACCATGCATGGCCTTTCCCAGGCATTTGATTTTAGGCCCCAAGCAACCTCTTTGGCTTGCAAGTCTTCCTTCTTCCTTCTTAAAGAAGTTGATTACCCACTTAGAATTCCCCAGACAACATCTCCTGTATTTCCATGGCCCTCCTGTCCGTGCCAGTTCACCTAACATCACAGTAGCGATTTATGCACTAGCCAAGTGTGGATCCCTTGGGCGGAGTATCCTGTCCTACCTTCAGGCCTCTAAGCTCAGCTTCTGAAACTGAACGGCATGACCCTAGATGGGGCCATGAAACCGAAGCTGGAAGTCATGAACACTCTGGCAACATGAGAAGGTTTCTGAATGGGTAGTACTCGAGATTCTATTCAAAGTGAAATGTATAACAAGCCAGGGTGTGGGTGACAGTGTTCACATGTGTCGCTCTGCGTGACGTCACTGTGGCCTAGGTTCTGAATGCATGCATGCACACACACAGAGACACACACACATTTTGCACTACACTTGCAATTGTGTGACACAGCAGCAAGGAATGCTGCCTGAAACATGTTGGCTCGGATTTGACACTCAGATGTCATGAGTTGCACTTTTTCTGCTTCTCCTGCAAAGTCTTCTCTCACAGAAACACAGTGGTTAGACTTACAGAAAACATGGACTCTCACTATTTCCCTATTTTTCTCAGTCTGTTTTGATCAGTATGCCTTGGCCTTCGATGGCGTTGGAGTGTTTGATCTTGAACGGTAGTTTGCGTTGCTCTCTTGGGATTCGTGAAAGACCACGAAATGAATGTTGGCTTGGGGTTACAGCACTGTTTCTCGTGATTTCTTAAACAGCCCTAAGTATACTTGTATAGTATATACATATGCACAGCAGCCTTCTGAGCATGGACCATTGCAAAACCAAAACACAGAACAACTCTGAAAAATAGCAGAGAACCCCTGCAGTGGATTCTATGGAAGTGGTAACTGCTCCCTTGATGGTGGCCAGGAAGCAAAAGGAGCTAAGGTCTCAATGTGTCTACCCAAAACACACCCCTGGAGGGCTTTCTTCCACTGTGCCCCACCTTTCAAAGTTTTTCCACCTCTTGGCAACTCTGTGGGCTGGGAACCAAGCCTTTGACACATGTCTCTTCATGAAACATTCCAAATGGAAGCCACAGTACAGCATTGCAATTGCTGCTCTGAATTCTACTGTCATGGCGGGGGTCAGAGTAAGAGAGGCACTCACAATTCTCTTGAGATGCTTCTACCAGCTGCGCTGTGGTGATTACTGTCATCCCACATTTGGCTGCCCATTAAAACCATTGAAGAACTTTAAAAACATCCTGAAGATACATTATACCCCACAGTTCTTAGGCCCTCTGTAAAGCAAGTGTGAGCACCAAATATTTTTAAAACAACTCTAGTGTGTAGGCAATCACAGGAACCATTAAAATAATGACCCCAGTGCTTTGTAGAGTAAAGTGTTTGTAAGGCCTTAGGTCCTCCTAAGCACATAGAAACCAGCTCATACCCCACTCCTGTAGAGTGGCTAGTTAAAGAAAATGGAATTGAAGTCTAGTGTATTTTGAGCAGGTGACAAGGTCTTAGATCAGCTGTCTTGAGTTCTCCCTCGGTGATAGTCTGGGCAAGGCAATTACTCAGAGTTTAGCCGGTTGTCAGCAGCTGTCCTATAAATGTCTTCTTTGTGTGCTGCCTGGGTAGTGCTCCAAACTTCTCCCTGTTGGGAGCTGCTCAGTTCATGAATCACTGTATCCTCGAATTTTAATATGCAAGTCTACTGTAGTTTTTATTGGCTATGTGAGGAGGGCCACACCTTTTCTAAGGCATCTACAACCTTCCGTTCAGAGCTTCTGGCTTCCTCCAGGTAGGCACATCCTAGTTCCATGAACTAGATATGATCCCGAGATGCCTATATTTCCACAGGACTTCTTGGAGACAGGAGCATAATTGGTTCATCTTGGTAACTGGGGGCAGTGGTGGGTAATGATGATGCCCATGACAGCAGCTAACATCCCTTGAGCTCTAAGACTATGTTTGTAGCATTGGGTTAGCCACTGAAAGAACAACCTTCTCAATTTAATTCTCACTACAATGCCACCAACTAGTCACCTCATCTTATGCTTAAATACACTGAGCCTCTAAATAGTTATAAAACTTGCTTAAAGATATATGGGTAGTCTGACTGCAGAGGTGACACTCACTGATATTGAATGGACCCTTATAAACAATGTTAATGCCAGCAATCGCATCACAGTTCATCAAGAGCTCTCTCTTCTACCAACCATGGTGGTTTCATCCCCTACTCTCTCCATTCTTACCCTTAAGGCTCCTAAAAAGCAGGCTCTATTATTGGTCCCATTATTGTTGCCATTATAAAGAAATCAAAACTCAGTAATAAGGTAAGTCACTCTAGATGTGGTCACTGAGGATGAGACCGGCATTTGATGGTCTGTCAGATTTATGCCTCTTAATTACTAAACACTAAGGCATCAGTTAATCAAGCAGTGAGCAAATAGTGAGTGAGTGAATGAATGATGTTCTGTTGTCTATCCACACCCTTATTACCAACATTCTCAGCAAGCACTGCTAGGTTATGAGAAGCTTAACTACATTCATAGGTCAAAGGAAACAAAAATAGCATTGTACAAGTTCTATATAAGGGAGGAAGAAGGAAAATCAACATGAAGGAAATGAGTCTCTGCAAACTCACAGATTTGGAGCTGAAGCCAATTTGTTAGTTTGCAAATGCAAATGTTGTCTCCACTTTCTACTACTCTGTTTTATGCCTTTAAAATTCAAACAGGAGGCTTAACATCTCAATGTATTAAAAAAATCAGGAGGGCTGCAAACACCAAGCCCAAGAATGTTTCTGGTTGCTAGGCAACAAGTCTTCCTGCTTTCCAGACATTCTGGCAAAATCACCTGGGCTTCAGCTCTGAGAAGTGTTGAAATGAACATTCAGACATAGTCTAAAAGTGTTGCAACTGGACCACAGAAAAAGGAAATGTGCTTTCCCAGGGCTTGGCCTGAGGTTTAAGAGTTGCTGGTAGAAACTGCTTTTTATCTATGGCACCTCAGAAAGTCTGCAACCCTCAATATGAATCCCAGAAAGGAATTTGACAAGGAATCCTAGCTGCTTCAGCTGCAAAACTGGTCAAAACTTTCTCCTTCTAGAATTCTGATAGCAATGGAACAAGACATATGTGGGGCTGCTTGAATGAGCACTGCAAAAGAAACCCTGGATTTTCTGCATGAACTGGGGAAGACTGTGTTTAACTTTGTACAGGTTTTCTGAGGCTAGCTATTAGTGCAGGGCAATAGCATAAATTGGGGTAACACAAGATGGTTATTCTACAAATGAGTATTTGTATAGTAAAATTTTCAAGCACAACCACCAGCAAGGACACTTTCTGAGATAGTGTAATAACCAGGCGTGAGTAACCCCACTCTCAAAGAACCAAGAAGGAGAACGCTGCAAAAGCATGAGGTTAATTTATTAATTGAAACTGGTAAACCAGGGCCAACTCTGTAATGGAGACCAGAGCGACCCAGAGGAAACAAGGCTCTAAGCTTTTATACCAGAACAGAGTTTTACAACTTAGAAAGTTACAATTTACATCATGTGCTAGTTACAATTTATCTTGTTCATTGTTCTTTAGTTTCTATTGAGTTAGGATAAGACACCTGTGACTCACAGGAGGGGTGGGGGAGATCGTCTCACTGAGGGATGTCTCTTGGAAACGGCACATTCCTTGGGGATGGGTGTTTGCTCTGTAAACTCTCCTAAAACCCCTTTGCCTAAAGGATAAGGGGACTTCTTTGCTTTCTGGTATCTTTATGGGGTATCTTCATTTTTTTACATTACTACAATAGTAAAAAATATATGCATGTACATGCATATTTTTAGATATAATATGTATATATGTATATGCACATTTAGCTGAATGCTTTAAAATACTATGTTGTTATTTTGGTTAAGCTAGATAACTTCAAATAAACTAACAGAATTGCCAGTTAGAAGTTTGACATATTCTAAATACAAGTTAAAGGTTTCTAAAATCTAACACATTGATATGTCAATCCAAACAGCTTTCTTTTGCTGTGCTTATTTAAGCAGCTCCATATATACCTTGTTTATCCCATCACAATTCTAGAAGCCAAAAGGTTTGACCACTTTTATAGCTAAAGCAACTGGGATCCCACATCAAATTCCTTTCTGGAATTCAAATTGGGTGCTAACGACTTTTTGAGGTGCCATAGATAAAATGCAGTTTCTATCAGTGGCTCTTAAACCTCAAGGCCGAGCCCAGGAGATGTGTGTTTCCTTTCTTTGAACCTGAGGCTCACTGGAGCCAAAGCAGCTATACTTTTTACTGAGCTAACTTGTCTAGAACCCTCCCAGCCATGGCCTGTGGTCTTTGGGAGTCTGAAGGAATGCACTTGCCCCTAAATACCATGCCCAGACAGGAAGAAACCCAGGAAGGAATGGCCCAACAGCCTCAAGCTGGGAACAGCAAAGCACAGCTGTAGTTCATGTGCAGAGCGGGTAATGCTTTCTTGGGTCCCAGAACATTTCCTTTAGAGCTTCCCTGGAGCTCTGCTCTTGTCCCTAACAAAATCCATGAACTACTCACATCCAAGCTGGGAGGTGAATGAAGATAGTGAGGGACACTGGAGAAAACCTTACTAGGTACCTCAATAGGCCTGAGTTGCAGGACACATGTCAATTGAGGAAATCAGAGGCCTAGAGATAAGGTTGCTATCAGTGGCTTCCTTCTGGTGTGTGTGTGTGTGTGTGTGTGTGAGAGAGAGAGAGAGAGAGAGAGAGAGAGAGAGAGAGAGAGAGCAGAAATGAACCCACTATGTAGATGCATTTATCTCCCTAGAACTTACTGCAGCAGGAGGCAAATCTTGGAGGTTTTCAGTTAATTTTATTTTACCACTACTTCCCTTTATAATGTCAGTATTAGAATTCAGTCTCCTAGTTTGAGATCTTCCCCTTCTGCTGCTTCCTATGAATTCACACCATGAATTCATTCATCTTTCTGACCCACATTTAAATGTGCATGGAAAGCCTGCTTCCGTATGAACAGCTGGAGGCACAGTGAAGAGTTGGAAGGACACGGTCCTGTCTTCATGTGGATGTTGTCGGTGGGGTACCACTCAAACATCTGTGACATTCCAGAACTATGTGACTTGCTTCCTACCTTGTGTTTGCTATTTTTTTATTAGATATTTTCTTTATTTACATGTCATATGATATCTCCTTTCCCAGTTTCCCCTCCGAAAAAAAGAAAAAATTTAAAAAAATAAAAATAAATAAATAAAAACCCTGTTTTCTCTCCTCTCCCCCTGCTCACCAACCCACCCTCTCCCTCTTCCTGGCCCTAGCATTCCCCTACACTGGGGCATAGAACCTTCACAGGTCCAAGGACCTCTCCTCCCATTGATGACCAATTTGGCCATCCTCTGCTATACATATGCTGCTGGAGCCA
>NW_022196899.1:25660993-25670564 GCF_008632895.1 Mastomys coucha
CCCCCCATGTGTACTCTTTGGTTGGTGGTTTAGTCCCTGGGAGCTCTGAGGGTACTAGTTAGTTCATGCTGTTGTTCGTCCTAAGGGTCTGCAAGCCCTTCAGCTCCTGTTGCAGTCAACAATTACTACAGTCACAAAAGTCGATACTGTGAATCCCAGACAGGTGATAAAATCGGTAACTCGATGACACTTGTCAACGGGGAGTCGAAATTCAAAGTAAGGGCCAATGAGATAGCTTCATGGATAAATCACTTGTTGTGCAAACCTGATAACCTGAATCCAATCCCTGGAACCACATAAACATGGAAGGAGAGAACTGACTCCACAAAGTTGTCCTCTTACTTCCGTGTGTGTGCCATGATACAGGTGCTCACAGATACCCCCTTCCCGACACACACACAAGTAAATAAGGATATATTTTTTTAAGAAAAACCATTTTAATTGTAAATCCAGTTCATGAAGAATGCCACCATGTTATCTTGCCTCCATTTTCATTCTGAAGCTAAAATACCATAAAGCAAATAAAAGCCATAATGCCAAAGCTGGCATTTTATAGTTAATTATGTTCCCTAGACAGACCCTAAGTAATATTGAGCTCCCTAAACTTCTTCCTCATCCTGTTGGCTCTGCAGGACATCTGGGCACTAGCCCTCTAAGAGCCAAGAGGAAGGACCTGTGATATTCCAGCAGAGATACGGAGACTCATGCTGCCTGTCGCCACAAGCCCAATAAGCAGAAACAGACAGAACTCCAGGCGCACTCTCTGCAATCTGAGTAGACAGCAGTGTAATACTGCACAAACTACATTACAGCTCATTCCCAGTCAGTAGGCTGGGGCATAGAGCTTGGGGGAATGGAGGCAAAGGCAGTCAGTCACTCCAGAGCTTAGTCTAGTCCCTCTGCTCTGGTGATCAGCCATGTTTCTGAAATGGATGTGTCTGTGCCTCTCTTGTGACCATCCCTGCACTCTTCCCTCATTCTATGGATGTTTGGGCTCAGGTGCTTCTCATAGTACTGAGTCTAGTTATCGTCTATCTATATGGACCTTGTATTCTCTGGGGGCATCCAGGCTGGGCACAGATTAACTCAGAACAAACAAATTACTAACACATACTAAGCCAGTAAGAACGTGTATGCATTTTCTTCTATGCAACATGGAGTATAAATGCATGCGTGTCACACATGTGCAAGTCTATCCTTACTTATGCCTCCCAGCCCCGATCAAAGCATAAAACCTCAGGATACAAGTAGCGTTCTGGGCTAGCTTTATTTGGGGCTTAAAGGCATTGCCTAGCCAGAGAGGCTTCTTCCTCCATGGCATTGGTCCCTCCAAAGAGCAGGAGAACACTGAGTCTTAGGAATAGTGCAGAATGTTCACCTAGAACCCAAGGGATCCAGGCACCATTGCTGTCATCTCTGACCTTACCCTGAGAGATGAGGTTGGAATAAACTTTTATTTAACTCTCTATTTACTAGAAATAGTCTATCAGATTTAGTTCAAGGTAGAAAAGCCTGACTTGGCATAATTGTGCTCTGTTTGAGCCAATTATCTCTCTAAACTTTACTTCCTATCTCTAAAATGGGAAGTGGAAAATCCATGTGTTTATGGGAACCCCAGAAAATTAATTGTACACTCTCAGGCAACACCAAGCAACTCTGGCTCCCTCACTTCCAACCATTCTCCATCAGATAAGATGTCTGCTTGTGTTCCTGCAACTTACACTAAATCTGATCTACTTTCTCCCTGGATGTTGTAGCTGTAATCTTACTACCACCTTGCCACTTAAGTTTTAAATATATCTACCTTTAGGAAAGGCCAGAAGGAGGGTAACACCATATCTGAACATGTATGTATGAGCATGCCTTAAGAAACTCCACGTCTACAGCCAGAGCTATACAGAGAAACCCTGTCTCGAAAAAAAAATCCACTTCTTTGTATGCTAACATAAAAAAAAGTGAATTTAAAACCTGATTTCACCTTATCATCCCTATGTGCACCAGAGATTACTAGTGAATCTGCTGACTTCTTGTCTCTTCTTCTCAAGACAGGGCAGTAAGATTAACATCTTAAGGGAACTAACTACCTAGATGCTGTAATTTATAGATATGTATAATGGGTACAACTTGGAACTGATTAAAATTTGCAATGTTTGGCTCAGCAATTAAGAGCAACTGCTACTCTTGCAAAAGACCAGGTTTAGTTCCTGGCACCCAGGTGGCAGCTCATAACCATCCAAAACGTCAATGCTTTCTTTTGGCCTTCTCCCATACCAAGCATATATGTGGCATTTTTACATACATGAAGGCAAAACACTCTTATACATAAAATTTTTTAAAAGTATTTCTTTTTTATCAGGTACTTTCAATACCTACCTCTCTGGATAGCTGTGAATGTTGCTCTGTTAGTATCATATGTCACTAGAAGGAAACCAAATAACACTAACCAGTGTGGAAGATAACATGACTCAATAAATGTTCATCAAATGTGAATGTTTCTCTGTTAGTATCATATGTCCTCTAGAAGGAAACCAAGTAACACTAACCAGTGTGGAAGGTAACATGACTCAATAAATATTCATTAGATGCTTCCAGGTGACGCTGGATGGTCTTGGTGTTTAGGACATGTAAAAAGCAGGCAGGAATGTTGCTCTTCTGGCACTTAGTCTGGTGGAGAAACACCAGGAATGACAGGCGACATTTATGACACACATTCAGCACCAGATGTTGGGACAAATGCTGTTTTCTTAAGGACCCCAGAGTAACTGACTTCATTCACTCCATCTCACAGAAAGGAACCTAACCTCAAAGAGGTTATACCTTCCTATCTTCACACATGTGATTAAACACTAAGGCCAATTCAGGCCAACCCCAGAGACTGTTGCTTCAACCAGAGTATAAAGGTGTTTTGTATGCAACCTGGAGTTTTCAGCATGTGTCGTGTTATTCAGAGCAATTTTACTGTTTAGCCTGTGTTCCCCAGCACACTTGTGACCTGAAGTAGCAGAGGGTAGACATCTCCCATAGGAGCTAAAACTGGAAGAGTGAAACGAAAGGCTGGCATGTAGCTCTGGAATGAGATACAGAATCTACACTTTGTCTTTAAAACTTGTTTCACTTTACATAGTAAACACTGAATTTTGGAAAAAGAGAGAGGGTATTGCATGAACTTTTCTGGGGTGGCCATGAACAAATGTCTCCTCACTCCAGATAGGGAACCAGCAACAGACTAAAGGAATTATTCTAACCAAGTCCATTTTGATGGGCCAGTGAATTTATTAGGCTTACTTGCAGGAGCATACATGGCTCAAAGAAGAGGAATTGCTTCCAGGACTGAAAGGATTCCCCTCCAAAGACAATCCTAAAGAGTCTCACTGGACTAATGATAATTTCCCTATGGCTGCAGTTAACCACCTAGATTCAGGAGGCTAATGCCTCCTGAGCCCACAAGTAGCTGGAACAGGATCACAAACAACTGAAAGAAAGTATAAGAAAAATGTCTGGAATCCCAGGTGAGGCTCTAATGATCCTCCCCACACCTTCCTATAAAGGAATGTCAACATACCCAGCGTTGTGGGTGTCTCAAGGGTAGTCACAACTGCTTGAATTTAGACAGTGATGGTTGCTGTGCTCAGAGGACAGCATAGGGTGAGTGATCTTAAACAATTCTCTGTGTCCTCATACAATCAAGATGGTGGCTAACATGAGGCTGCACAGCACCCCAGCAACTGACATGTGATAGTGACTCCAAACACATCCTATGTGGACAGACACTCAGAGTATCTGCATTCAGCTCCCCCAAGTTTCTAAAGTCAAGTTGCTGTCAGTCATCAAAACAGCTCTGTGTGGTTGGTCCACATGGGTCCCTAATGGGCATGCAGGTGCTGAATCTATGTAGTGCTCCAGTCTCTCCCACTCCATAGAGATTCTGTCCAAAAGCTCTAGAAACCAAACCATAGCTACAAGCTATCCCATCCACAGAGCCACGTCTAGTTGGGGTTAACATACACAGGACTCTACTGCTTTGTCACCCACCTCTCACACCCTTTCTGTGGGACTCTACTGCCTTGCCACCCACCTCTCACATCCTTTCTGCTTTCCCAAGGCTCTCTGGGACCCTACTACGCCACCTGGTGAAGTGAACTATGCTGTGATACTTTCAGACAAAGCTGTCTCTAGATGGTACCACTTAATAAAAGGTACTTTAAGAGGTGTTCTGAGAATGACTAAGGGTATAAAATTGCAGGCCTTTGAGGACACTTGTACAGAAGTGCAAGAGTCACACCTCAGGATGTATAACTGTCTCATCATGACCCTGTAGAGGATGCATGTGTCTGAGCTGTTTCATTAAATTCTGCTTATTTTTTAAGTAACAATAAAATTCCTCATCATACATGAAATCTTGAATAATTCTGGTTAAACTTAAGGTCTCACTACACCTTTTTTTCTATTGTCCATGAGAAATGAGGTCCTTCCAAAAATAGCTACTAGCCAGAAAACCTTGATATTAATTTTCTAAAGAAAAGATTCATGGTTTTGGTTAAATTGTCTTTCCCTTCCTTCAGTCACAGAAGCAGACGGAGAAGCAAGCAGTAGGGGGTGGGAGTGGTGGGGGGAGAAGCAGTGGCTGGGGTGTAGGGGTAGGAGGCTCCCCTCGCTTCACTGCTAGTGCTCATGGTTTACATTTTCTTCCCACCTTTAATCATTTATTCAAACAGCAAATATACCTTCAAACCTACCACCCATTCAGTCCTGTATTAAACCCTAAACAATAGCCCTTGCCTTAGAGAAGCTCACAGAAGAACAGACAACAAAGTAGATACATTGCAAGCATTCCCCTGGGCTTCAGAGTGTGGGCATGGCCGGGTATGGGTAGAGAGAAAAAATCCACTCTTCCCTGGGAGTGTCTTTGACCTAGCTCTTATAGGACATGTAAGCATGTGTTCAGTCAAAACTATGGAGAAAGGAAGAGGGGACTATGCTAGAGACAGGAGAAGCACTGTGTGGCTTGTTAGCTATGGAGCCAATGAGAGGAGGCAGCCCAGCCACGTTACCAGGGCCAGGGTACTGTCGCAACAGTTTTGAGGTTGAGTAAGCTTGTAAGTGGTAACCTATGGTCAGCTGTTTGGCCCCACTGTGACCAGATCAAGAGATTCTTTAATAATATCTACCACGTGCCCAGGCTTGGCCGAGTACCTGCCCTGGGGCTGAACCTCTGAGAAGCTGAGGGGAGCCTGACCTTGGAGTTCACAGCTGAAGTGCTCCTCTATCTAGAAAAGGCATGGCCAGTGTTCTGAAGCTGAGTCCCTCACTGACAAGTTGTGTGTCTGCCCTGGTGGTTAGAAAGCACAGAAGAGACAAGCAAATGCTGGACACCTTTTTAGAGGTAAATAATAGAGGGGATTTGAAGGTACTAGCCTACTTTCCCATGTGAGGCTTCAAATGAGGGAAAGAGTTTGGGACTGATTTGAATAGCAGCTTGCGCTCTCCAGAGCTTTGTGCTGTGCTAAGCAAAGTGGCTGATTGTTGCCTCATGTTTTCTTTCTTTTTTTTTTTTTTCAGAAACAGCTGTCTGTCTCCTTTTAGAGCTCTATTCTAGGGGGATTGCAAGAACCTCGGGAGAGTTTAACTCTTAAACACTCAGCTCAGTTCATGTGAACTGGAGATGTATGAAGAATTGATATCGCTCAACCTGTCTGCCTGCCTGAATGCATACATGGATTGTCTATTTGTCTGTCTGCCTGTCTGTTGGCCTGCCTGCTTGTCTGTCTATCTGTCTGTCTGCCTAACTATAGGCTGCCTGCCCATTGCCCTGTAGGGCTATAGAACTGTCTGTGTGTCTTGGCGTGCTGATGGTTGAGACAGATTCTAAAAGCTGTGTCCTGCAGATCCACACAGAAGTTCCATGGGTGTTGCTCCCTAATGTCCATGCTCTCTGCACCGCGATGGATTTTTAAGTGTGCCTGAGCAGTAATGATTCAGCAATTATATTAAGTAGGGACGGGGAGGTAGGGCCTCTGCTTGGGCTGCTTTCTTGTCGTCTGTATATTAATATAAATCTAGAAGCCATACTGAGCTACTCTGTTAGATTTATTGTCTATACCCAGTTGAGACCTGTACCTTCTCAATGGGTGATTATTTATTAATGTTTAATTAAATAATGATTAATTATTAAATGCTAGGTGCTTCTGGCATATTTAGATGTTTCACACATGTCTAGTTGGTGGAGTCTGGTCTTCTGCTACCAGCAGCTCAAGTTACAAGAGTAACACTGCTGGCTTCATGAGCTTCCCTTTCACAGAATGTGACAATTGAACGGAGTAGACTGACACCTGAGGTTCCTGGGAACAGTGCCTCAGTTTTTCAGAATCTTGGAGATCTAAGATCTGTGGTGGCCTGTGACCACAATATCACTGGGATAAGCTGCCAGAATACCCCCATTTTCTCCTGTGTCATCAATCCTTTCTCTAGTCGGAGAAGGGCATGTCCTTACTTACAATCACCTATCTTTACCCAAGTCCACACATCTCATTTAACAAAGTCAATGATTCATCCAACTGTCAGTGGTTCTTCTGGATTAGCAATGGGCTGCTTCATACCCGTGTATGAGTCGGGTTTCTCCAGAGGGGAAGAGCCAATAGAATGAACATGTATAAATAGGGGAGTTATTAGGTTGGCTTACACAACATGGCCTAGGTGGTCAAAGAATAGCTGTCTTCACACCAGAGAGGCTGAGGATCTGGTACCCATTCGCTTCACAAGGCTAGCTGCCCAGCAGACTGGATCTGGTATCAAAGATATGGAGGATTCTTAGAGAGCCATTCCTCTCTGGTCCACATGTGAAGGCAAATTCTGATGTCATAGTGATTGTAACAGCAGCACATGGCAGTACAGATATATCAGAGTAGATGAACTCGTGACATCTTAGAGATGACTCTAGATCCTATCCATTTGACAATTAGCATTAAGCATCACATCAAGAGACAGAAGAAGGCTTTCTGCAGGTAGATACCACATTTTAACAGAGTTTCTGGACTCTTCCACTTATTTTTTCAGTGCCAAAAGTTTCCACAATGCTGACACTATCAAAGGTTTGTTACCGACTCTCTCCATGTTGGAGATTTGCCTGAGGAGGACTCTTGACAGATATTTCAGGGACTTGTTAGATATCCACATGTTGTCTGTCACAGCCTTAGGTTTAGTTTTCATTTTGCTGCTAGAATTACAAAAGTAAAGGAATAAAACATTTATTTATTCCAGTAATCAGTATAATAGATACATATTGCCACTGTTACAATACAGTGAATACAATAGTTTGAACTATCTTACAGGTAGCAAAGACTAAAGTTATTGAAAACAAAACAGTGAAATGATCTTACGAATTAAATATCATGCCCCCTCCCCTTTGATTACTAAAAAAATGATTTTCAAGTGGGGCAATGCTCCTGAGAATACAGGCTTGTTGTAGGCACAGCCTACAGCCTGTACTCCTTACCACCACAATGACCTAGAAGATCTTGGGGACAGAGAGCTCCCAGGTACTTACAGTGGTCACTTTGAAGGTCCTAGAGTATCTTGAGTCAGATGATATCTGACCCCAGGACAGGCTGGGAAGCACGTTCAGGAGCATCACCTCTTCCAGAATATGTTCACTTACGAATAAGGCTTTGTATCCATACACAGCATATTCATCCCTCCCTTCAGGTGCCACTTTATAAACATAAAGCATTGTTTGTAGTAATAAATCAAAGGGCCAGCTTGTTTTATTTGGACAAATTTTGATAGCATTAAGAAAGATGGACTTCCTAAGGCGGGACCAGCTAGGAAGTACAGGCCTCAAGAGTCTCAGGGGAGTTGCAGGGCTGCAGGGACAGGATCCTCTCAGCCTCCCAGTGACAGCAGTGGATCTGCAATCCTCTCTGCCCCTTCCCTGGAAGTGGAGAGCCTGGAAGTGAAGAGCCTGCCTCCAGGGAGTGCTTTAACTCAGGAACTCACCTATCTGCGCCCAGGATTTACCAGAGGAGAGCTGATCTCCCAGAAGTACTGACACAGGCTTACAGACCCACAGGAGGAACAAGCTCTAGTCAGAGATAGCAAGAACATCTAACTCCAGAGATCAACAGATGGTGAAAGGCAAATGCAAGAATCCTACCAGCAGAAACCAAGACTACTTTGCTTCATCAGAACCTAGTACTCCTACCACAGCAAGTCCTGGATATCCCAAAACACTGGCAAGGCAAGATTTGGATCTAAAATCATATCTCACGATGGTGCTAGAGGAATTTAAGAAGGACATGAATAACTCCCTTAAAGAAATACAGGAAAACACAGGTAAAGAGGTACAAGCCCTTAAAGAAGAAACAAAAAAATCCCATAAAGAATTACAGGAGATCACGAGTAAACAAATAGAAGCCATTAAAGAGGAAATACAAAAATCCCTTAAGGAATTACAGGAAAACACAAACAAACAGGTGAAGGAATTGAGCAAAACCATCCAGGACCTAAAAATGGAAGTAGAAACAATTAAGAAATCACAAAGAAAGACAACTCTGGAGTTAGAATCCTTAGGAAAGAAGTCAGGAAACATAGATGCAAGAATCACCAACAGAATACAAGAGATAGAAGAGAGAATCTCAGGGGCAGAAGACATAATAAAAAACATCGACACAACAGTCAAAGAAAATGCAAAATGCAAAAAGATCCTAACCCAAAACATCCAGGAAATCGAGGACACAATGGAAAGACTAAACCTAAGGATAATAGGTATAGAAGAGAGTGAGGACCTCCAACTTAAAGGGCCAGTAAATATCTTCAACAAAATTACAAAAGAAAACTTCCCTAACCTAAAGAAAGAGATGCCCGTGACCATACAAGAAGCCTATAGAAGCCCAAATAGACTGGACCAGAAGAGAAATTCCTCCCTCCACATAATAGTCAAAACAACAAATGCACAAAACAAAGAAAGAATACTAAAAGCAGTAAGGAAAAAATGTCAAGTAACATATAAAGGCAGGTCTATCAGAATTATACCAGACTTCTCACCAGAGACTATGAAAGCTAGAAGATCCTGGGCAGATGTCATACAGACCCTAAGAGAATACAAATGTCAGCCCAGACTACTATACCCAGCAAAACTCTCAATCACCATAGATGGAGAAACCAAAATATTCCATGACAAAACCAAATTCACACAATATATTTCCACAAGTCCAGTCCTACAAAGGGTAATAAATGGAAAACTCCAACACAAGAAGGGGAACTACATCCCTGAAAGAGCAAAAACGTAATCATCCAACAAAACTAAAGAAGATAGCCACATGAACTGAATTACAGCTCTAACAACAAAAATAACAGGAAGCAACAATTACTTTTCCTTAATATCTATTAGTATCAGTGGACTCAATTCCCCAATAAAAAGGCAGAGACTATCAGATTGGGTACATAAACAGGACCCAACATTTTGCTGCATACAGGAAACCCTCCTCAGTGACAAAGACGGACACTATCTCAGAATAAAAGGGTGGAAAACAATTCTCCAAGCCAATGGTCCCAAGAAAAAAGCTAGAGTAGCCAT
>NW_022196899.1:25671114-25672216 GCF_008632895.1 Mastomys coucha
TAAAGACTTTCTAGAGTTTAATGAAAATGAAGCCACAATGTACCCAAACTTATGGGACACAATGAAAACAGTCCCATAAGAGGAAAAACTCATAGCTTTAAGTGCCTACAAGAAGAAACTGCAGACCGCATATACCAGCAATTTGACAGCACACCTGAAAGCGCTAGAACAAAAGGAAGCAAATTCACCCAAGAGGAGTCAAAGGCAGGAAATAATCAAACTCAGGGCTGAAATAAACCAAGTAGAAGCAAAAAGAACTATACAAAGAATCAACCAAACCAGGAACTGGTTATTTGAGAAAAATCAACAAAATAGATAAACCCTTAGCCAGACTAACTAGAGGGCACAGAGAGACAGTATCCTAATTAACAAGATCAGAAATGAAAAGGGAGACATACAACAACAGACACTGAGGAAATCCAAAAAATTATGAGATCCTACTACAAAAGCCTATACTCAACAAAACTGGAAAACCTGGATGAAATGGACAATTTTCTAGACAGATACCAGGCACCAAAGTTAAATCAAGATCAGATCAATGATCTAAACAGTCCCATATCTGCTCATGAAATAGAAACAGTCATTAATAGTCACCCAACCAAAAAAAAAAAGCCCTGGACCAGATGGGTTTAGTGCAGAGTTTTATCAAACCTTCAAAGAAGACCTAATTCCAATACTTCTCAAAATAGAAACTGAAGACACTCTACCCAATTCATTCTATTAACCCACAATAACTCTTATACCTAAACCACACAAAGATCTGTGTGACAAGAACTTCATCTCTGAAGAAGGAAATCAAAGAACACCTCAGAAGATGAAAAGATCTCCCAAGCTCAGGGATTGGCAGGATTAATATAGTAAAAATGGCCATCTTGCTGAAAGCAATCTACAGATTCAATGCAATCCCCATCAAAATTCCAGCTCAATTCTTCACAGACTTGAAAAGAGCAATTTGCAAATCTATCTGGAATAACAACAAACCTAGGATAGAAAATTATTCTCAACAATAAAAGAACCTCTGGTAGAATCACCACTCCAGACCTTAAGCTGTACTACAGAGCAATTGTGATAAAAACTGCATGGTATTGGTACAGTGACAGGC
>NW_022196899.1:25672319-25673197 GCF_008632895.1 Mastomys coucha
ACCCACACACCTATGGTCACTTGATCTTTGACAAAGGAGCTAAAATCATCCAGTGGAAAAAAGACAGCGTTTTCAACAAATGGTGCTGGTTCAACTGGCGGTTAGCATGTAGAAGAACAAATGCAAATTGATCCATTCCTATCTCCTTGAACAAAGCTCAAGTCCAAGTGGATCAAAGACCTCCATATAAAACCAGATACATTGAAACTAATAGAAGAGAAAGTGGGGAAGAGCCTTGAGCACATGGGAATAGGGGAAATTTTCCTGAACAGAACAGCAATAGCTTATGCTCTAAGATCAAGAATTGACAAACGGGACCTCATAAAATTACAGAGTTCTGTAAGGCAAAGGATACTGTCAACAGAACAAAATGGCAACCAACAGATTGGGAAAAGATCTTTACTAATCTATATCTGATAGAGGGCTAATATCCACTATATATAAGGAACCCAAAAAGTTAGACTCCAGAGAACCAAATAACGCTATTAAAAATAGGGTACAGAGCTAAACAAAGAATTCTCAACTGATGAATACTGAATGACTGAGAAGCACCTAAAGAAATGTTCAACATCCTTAGTCATCAGGGAAATGCAAATCAAAACAACTCTGAGATTCCACCTCACACCAGTGAGATTAGCTAAGATAAAAAACTCAGGTGACAGCAGATGCTGGAGAGGTTGTGGAGAAAGAGGAACACTACTTTATTGCTGGTGGGATTGCAAGCTGGTACAACCACTCTGGAAATCAGTTTGGCGGTTCCTCTGGAAATTGGACATTGTTCTATCGGAGGAGAACTATGGGTTCTGGGTATATGCCCAGCTATACCACTCCTGGGCATATACCCAGAAGATGCTCCAACGTGTAATAAAGATACATGC
>NW_022196899.1:25673417-25680407 GCF_008632895.1 Mastomys coucha
GTACATCTACACAATGGAGTACTACTCAGCTACTAAAAACAATGAATTTATGAAATTCTTAGGGAAATTTATGAATCTAGAGAATATCATTCTGAGTGAGGTAACCCATTCACAAAAGAACACACATGGTATGCACTCTCTGATAAGTGGTTATTAGCCCAGAAGTTCGGAATATAGGAAGAACAACCCACAGATCACAAGAAACTCAAGAATTGGGAAGACCAAAATGTGGACATTTCATTCCTTCTTAAAAGGGAGAACAAAATACCCATGAAAGGAGTTGCAGAGACTAACTATGGAGCAGAGACTGAAGGAAGGACAAGCCAGCCTAATATAGCTATCTCCTGAGAGGCTCTGACAGTACCTGACTAACACAGATGTAGAGGCTCACAGCCATCCATTGAACTGAGTACTCGGTCCCCAATGAAGGAGTTAGAGAAAGGACCAAAGGAGCTGAAGGGTTTGCAGCCCCTTAGGACGAACAATAATATGAACTTACTAATACTCTCAGCGCTCCCAGGGTCTCAACCACCAACCAAGGACTATACATGGTGGGACTGATTGTTCTGGCAGCATGTGTATAGTAGAGGATTGCAAAGTCAATCATCAATGGGAGGAGAGGCCCTTGGCCCTGTGAAGGTTCTGTGCCCCAGTGTAGGGGAATGCCAGGGCCAATAAGTGGGAGAGGGTGGGGTGGCAGGCATGGGGAGGGGGGAGGTAACAGGGGTTTGTTCTTGTTGTTTTTGTTTGTTTGTTTGTTGGAGGGGAAACTAGGGAAGGAGAAATCATACAACATGTAAATAAAGAAAATATCTAATAAAAAGAAAAAATATAAAAAAATAATATAGAAACAATTGCTGATAAAAAAAAGAAAGCATGAGTAAAGGACAGAACTACATCAAACATGTTTGGGGGTGCGTGTGTGCACATATTTATGATGTAGATCCCAACATCATGATGTTTCTGGGTTTAAATGGAAAACCAAGAAGAAGATGGTAGTGTTCTCATGTTATGATGCTTGACTTCATTTGTCCTGAGGTCCATTTGGATCAGGGATTTTTGATGGCCACCTATTCCCAAGCACTAGGCCACCAACACTGCCTGGCCATGTTGTTGAACCTGCCTCTAATCCCCTCAGGTCCCACCCAGGACTTCTCTTCTGCCTTTTAATTATGTATCCCCCAAGTTGACATTACCACAAGATTTTCCTGTCCCTCAAAGTAATGATGAAGGTAAGTGCAGCCGCAATTCAGGTTCTCTACCTTAGCACCAATACCAAAAGATCAAAAGCCTCCCCACCCCCTCACCCCAGTAGAAGGGAATAATTGAAGCCCAGTGCTTCCTCTGCTCACATCAAGCAACTTAACTAATTTTACACCTAGAATTAAAACAGCATCACAGGATCATCTTGTCAATCAACACAGTAATGCGTTTTGTGGCCCCTTGGAGCTTGCAAAGCCCATATTATCAGCTTCGTTGGTGATCTTGTACACCTACTTCATGGTCCCCAATCTAATATGAGACAAGTCTACAGGATACACAGGTGTATGACAGCCCCAAGATCATGATGGAGCGGAAGAACTAAGTAGATTGCTGATGGGGACTTCCCTCAGAAAACAAAAGGAGAGCCAGTTAATCAGTCAGTTCTGCTGTCTTATGGCTGCTGAGATTTGAAAGCGAGCAGAGCTACGGAAGCCTGGCCTCTGGACATGGCATGGCTGTTGCACACATGAACTCACAGCTGGGGTGTTTACCTGCACACCTCCAAGCCAGGGAAACCCAGTATAGAGGATAGAGGAGATTCTGATGCCCTCCCCCTAGCTGAGGAGTTAAGGGTAACTGATGGACACAGAGGCAGGAGGCACCTTTCTTTGCATGGAGGTGGCCACAGGTATACTACCCATGTGCCAGTGGATGACCCCACCCACATGAGCATATGGGAAGGACTTACTAGGTTTGATTGTAAAAGCAAAAAACGAATCATGAAGTTGGGAGACTCTGCTTCAACCAATATAATAAAGAGGTGCACGAAGACTTAATGCCACACACACACACACACACACACACACACACACACAAAGTGCAAGCATGTATATGTATGCAAACATACACAACTCAACATGCATATATGCATACCCCACACATACACAAACACACACACATACATACACACTGACCAAGTACATGACATTTTATCTATCTCTACTTCTGTCTAATTTTCCCCCTCAAGAAAGTCACCTTTTAGTTTCAGAATTAAGTAGAATGGGCTCATTTGCTTTACTTTACCTTAGAAACAGAAGGTCTGAGTTAGAGTGATGACACTGGATGATTTCACCTCTGAGGTAAATGAGTTCATCTTATGGGTTCCTATTTTCCAGATCTGAGGTCAGAGACATTGTAGATTATCTGAGTTTTGAACTGGACTACGGTGGCTACTGCTTATGGCCATGCGCTAAGCTGGGATGATACAGGGGCTGAGAGTAATTTTGGGTTCTGTGCACAGCGCCTTTCTCGGGGACTCTTGGTGAGGTGCTGCAGTATGCTATAGTCTGTTATTTCCCTCTCTCCCCTTCCCCATTTACCCACCTTACCAAATATTTGGTCCTACTGACACTATAGAAAGATAAGTCTCTGGCTCAATAAACTCACATTGAGCATTTGAGGTCCTGGGTATAACGGGAACTATTCTCTCATGGAACCAGCCAAATCTCTGAGTGTTAGTAGGGTAAGATTTAATGAGGACTGTAGATGGTCACTAAGCTAAAAGAGTCTCACATTCTCCAGGCCAGCCCTGTGACTCCTCATGGACATCAGACCCTGGCTTTAGACTGTTCTCTCTAGATTAGGAACATTTACGGAGCACAGCATCTTACAGCTCAGCTGCATCTTGTATTTTCAGTACTGGCCTTGCATCTGCCCTGACATTGCCCTTCCCTGTTCCTTCACCACACCCATTGGCACTGGGCAGGCAGGCATTTCTGCAGGCAGGACAGTCACAGGCTAGCTAGCACTGTGCCACGAGGCAGTTGCAGGAACTGTGAACATTCCCGGTCACTCGGTTTCAGAATTCTTTTCAGCATGCAGGGACATCACATTTGACCTTTATCTCCAGTGACTAGGAAGGAGGGAACTTGCTGCCTAATGCTCAGGTGGCAGCTGGCTGAACTGCACTGAGGCTGTCAGCCACCGAGGGGTGATCAGCAATCAGATCAGAGAGCAGAGGCAGCATTCCGCTTCGTCTGCTCCCTCCCCAAAACCTGACGCTGCCATGCTTGTGAGTTTTAAGCGAATGAGCTCATGGTGTTCATGTACTTCTGGTTTGACATAGAAGTCATGATCACAAATTAGAGACAGTAGATTAATCGATTTCTCTTACTCCAAATCCAAATATTCCACTTTTCCTCCTTCACATTTAAAAGGAAATTATTGAGTTGGTGAGGTAGATTGAAGCAACCTCAATAATTAATAAAGTCACCATAATAGTGCTTTTCTGGAGCCTTAAGGGCTGAATCTCGAGGACCAACCTGATGAAAAGAGAGAAGCAACCCCCAAATGCTGCTCTCTGACCTCACATTGATGTTATGCCAGATAGATATGCATTCATATACGTGTGTGTGTGCGTACATGTGTGTATGTGTATATACGTATACACACACATTATATATATGTATACCCATATATGTGTATATATATCAGTATAGCCCAATTACAGACCTTCATAAAATCTACTAATTTCTATCTTTGTTATAGAATCATGCCCTACCTGGAGCCTTCAGTAACCTGCCCTCTACTCATGCCTTTTCTAGAATGCTACATAAAAGAATCCCAGTGGTCACCTATAACCTCCTCCCTGTGGCTTATTCCAATGAACATAATAGATTTGCATTCATTCATGTTGAATGAGCAGTTGCCTTTTCCTACTGAGTAGCGGCATATGACAGTGACCTATCCTTCCTTGCATTTGGGTAGGTTTAACTAATAGTACTATAAATAATCTTCTATAGTCATTCGTGTTTACACTTTCGTGGAACTGTGAGTTTCGCTCTCCTGAATGAAAGGCCCAGGTATAATCGTTGAGTCATTCAGTAAGTGAATGCTTGGTTCTGTAAGAACCTGCTTTACAATGCTATTTTTATATTCATGCCCGACTCTGGGTCTCTCATCCAACCTGCTAAACTAGATGGCCTTTGTGCCTGCTTGCCTCTGTCAGCATTGCTGGAACCAAAGCGGCTCAGCACTAAGCCCTGTTTCTTGAGTGGCTACTAGAGATCTGAACTCAGTTCCTCAAGTTTTTGCACCAGGCACTTTACCCACCGAGGCCTATCTCCAGCTCCTCATCTTGGCTTTAATTCACATTTCCCACATGGCTGATGATTTGATTGTATGTTTTGTGCTAATTCCTCATCATGGATGAAAATCAAATTGTTCACATTCTTACTTTTGGAAGTTTCGACTTTCCCATACTCTGGATATGAGTTTTTACAAATGCTTTCCCTCATTCAGAGCTTCAGTTTCCTTCTCACATGAACTGTAAATTATGAATGTCGGCATCATTTTAAGAACCCTGCCTAATACCTGTGGTTTTCCCTGAGAGTTTCAACCCATTGTCTATTCTAGTCACTCATGTCTTGGAGGTGGAGGCAAGATTACAGTTCTTCATTTGCCTGGAATTGTTTCAACACCTTTGTTGAAAAAAAAATCCTCTCTTCGTTGAGTTTTCTTTGTATTTTATAAAAAGAAATCAGTTAGTCATTGTTATGAAATGCCCCACACTCGGCCTCTCCTTAATCCATGGGTTAGTTCATAGCTGACTGGGCTTTCAGAACGGGCTTAGTTGAAGCAAGTGCATCCCTCCAATCATGCCCTTGGAGGGCAGATCTTGTCTGGACCCTTCCCTCTCAGTCTTTGCCTCCTGGATGGTGAGCTAAGCACCTCTCCCACCACAGGCTCCTCTACACCTTTCCTGGAGAACCTCAGCCTTGACATTGGCCAGTAGCAGTGCAGCCAGGCACTGACTGAAACTGTGAGTCACCATAATTAGCCTTGCTTCTTTTAAACCGCTTTGCTAGGGGACCCTAGCACAGATCCAAAAAAACTGCCTAACCTGGCTCTTGTTATGTAGATGAGGTTCTGAACTTAGTATCGTTTATCTGTGTGTCTATTTTTCAGTAATACCACACAGATTTGATCCCTCGACCCTCATGGTAAGACTTAAAACAGAAGTAACCTGTCTCTGGCTTTATTATTTATTTCAAAACTGCTTCAGACCTTCCTTTTTCGGCTTTCTACATAATATTCAGAGATGGGTTGTCTGTATTCAAAACATTCTGCTAGAATTCTTATGGTGACTGTAAAAGCCTACGTATCAATTTGGGAATAATCAACATGTTTATTATATTAAGTATCAGTGTATGAATGTTTTTATTTTGTTTCTCAGTGTCTCATAGTTTTCATCATATAAATAGGTATATATTGTTTTTAACATTATTTTTAGCAGCTAAGTAGTTAGAGGACTTTTTTTCCCAGTCTTTTACAAATAGATGTGTTAGCTTTAACTCTATCATGGTCAGAAAGCATACTTTGTATTATTTCAGGTGTTTTCGAACTTGTTAAACATTGCTTTGGTCCAAAAGACAGTCCATCATGATGTATTTGCCACATGTGCTTAGAAAGGGATAATTTCCTGTGCAGCAGCTGGGCAGGTCGCTGTGCTAGTGCCAGCCAGACCAAGTTGGTGTGTGGCATTGCTTAGGATTTCTGCATCTTTACTGACTTCATACCTACAGTTTCTTTAGGTTGTTGATAGGGAAATGAGGAATTTCCAACTATAATTAGAAATGCATCTGTTTCTTTTTATTACACTTATCTTGTATGTGTACAACTGCACACATGCTTGGGTGTGTATGTGGAGGATGTCAGCTCTCTCCTTTCCCAATGTGGGACCCAGAAAGCAAGCTCAGCTCCTCAACCATGACAACCACCATCCTATCTGTACCTCTGAGCCATCATCTCAGCAGCCCTGGATGTGTCTATAACATGTCTAAGTTATATCAGGGTTTTGTCTTATGTGTTTTGAAAGTTGTTAGGTCATACATGTTGAGATCTATTACTCGTTTTTACTGAATTGACCTTTTATCATGAAATGAACCTTTTTTTAGCCCTGATAACTGGTCCTCTCACACATTAATGCAGCTACCCCAGCGCTCTCTCAATTAAGATTTGCATGACAAGGCACGTACATACTTACTTAGCTTTTACTACCTGCACCATTTTGTCTGAAGTTTTCTTTTTTCTTTTCTTATTATATTTAGTTTTTAGATGTGAGATGTGTGTGTGTGTGTGTGTGCATGTTTGTATGTGTGTGAGTATGCACGTATATTTGTACATGTATATTTGTATGTATAAATGTGTATATGTATGTGTGTATAATAGTGTGTGTGTGTGTGTGTGTGTGTGTGTGCAACACGAGGTTAGCTGACAACTTGAGGGAGCCATTTCTCTTCTTCCAATCATGAGAGTTAAACTCTGGTTTGGTGACAGGAAGCTTTACCCATTGAGTATCTCTCCGGCCTTTAAAGTATGTCTTGTAGAAGCCATACAATTGATTCCTTTGTTTTTCAAATCCATCCTATATGTTTTCTTTGATATCCTTAGATCACTTGTACTTACCCTTATTATGAATTTATTTTCTACCTTTTAATTACTTATTTCCTCCACTTCCCTTTTCTTTGTTTACCATTTCAGGAACATGTTGAGCATTTGAACATTTTTGGGTTTACTGGTTTACTTTATTTTCTTTTTAAAGACAAGTCCTTACTGTACGCTTCCAGCTAACCTCACATTTATGGTCTTCTTGCCTCTGCCTTTCCAAGACCTGGGAATACAGATGCATATCTCTTACTGTCTGTCTTCTATTTAAATATTTTTTTTTATTTTTTAGATATTTTCTTTATTTACATGTAAATTTCTCCTTTCCCAGTTTCCCCTCCA
>NW_022196899.1:25681705-25721910 GCF_008632895.1 Mastomys coucha
ATCACAAAAGAACACACATGGTATGCACTCTCTGATAAGTGGCTATTAGCCCAGAAGATCGGAATACAGGAAGAACAACCCACAGACCACAAGAAACTCAAGAAGAAGGAAGACCAAAATGTGGATATTTCATTCCTTCTATTTAAATATTTTCAATACGTAACTTCAGTATATATGATCTGTGCTTTGAAGTTATTTTATTTATTATTGATGGTGCTGCTGCTGGTGGTGGTGTGTGTGACACATGTGTATCACAACATACATGTGGAGGTCAGAGGACAAACTTCAGAAATCAGTTCTTGATTTCCACCATAAGTCCCGGTGGTTGAACTTGAGTCGTCAGGCTTGTCTGGCAAACATGTTATACCTGTTGAGTTATCTTTCTGCCCTCTAAAGTGTTTTTTACCATTTCTAACTATATCATGTTCATGGATGTTCTGGGTAGTAATATATAGTGCACATATAATTAATATTCTGTATGGAATTTGAAAATCTTATCATTATATGTTTTGTTTTAACTATATGTATTTTGTTATACTTTTTTCTATATTACACCTGTACAAATTGAAAACATCACATATAGTTTCTTTTTTCAACCATAAATATTTAAAGAGCTCGTGAGGAGAATGCTGCCCTTTAGTTGTGCTTCTTATTACGATGATATAACATATCCAAAGCAACGTGGGGAGAAAAGAGTTCATTTCATCCTAACACTTCTAAGTAACTGTTCATCACTGGGGGAAGTCGGGGAACAGCTCAGAAAAACTAAAGCCGGGGCCAAAGGGCAGCACTGCTTACTGGCTTGCTCAGCTTGCTGTCTTATAGAGCCCAAGACCACCAACTCATGGATAGCATTACTCACAGGGAGCTGGGACCACCCACATCAGTTGTCAATCAAGAAAACATCCCCATAGGCTTGCCCACAGGGCAATCTTGCAGCAGCATTTTTTCAACTGAGGTTCCCTCCTACCAAATGACACTAGCTGTGTCAAGTGAACATAGATCTAAGCAGTTGGGCTTTCTCTCTTGTTTTAGATCAGGTCTACATTAATGCAAACTTGCTGTTTCTTGTAGTTGAAAATGTTTTCATTCCATGCCATTCTTGAAGGCACTATTTTTACTGAGGGTAGAATTCTGAGTCAATTGGTTTGTTTGTTGGTTCCTTCCTTGCATTTCTATGTCTCTTCTCTAGCAAACACTGGGTCTTAGGTGCATCAAGCTGGCTTTTACAGATCAGAGCCCACAGTCCCATTCTTCTTTGCCTTCTTATAATAAGAGGTCATGTCATACAACAGACATTCCGATATCCATTAGCACCTCTACTGCGCCTATGTTTCACTACAGAGAGCCTTTTCTAGAAAATACAATGAGTGACTTGGAACTGGTGCTCAGCTGGTAGCGTTCCTTTATAAGCCCTGGGTTCAGTCCCCAGCACCACATAAAACCAGTGTGCTGGCACACATCTACCCAGATATGTAGAAGCAGACACAGGAGGATCAGTAGTTTAGGTCTTCCTTGACTATATGGTAAGTGCAAGGCCAGCCTGGGTTACATGAGGTACTATCTCTAAAAGAAAGATAGAAAGAAGAAGAAAAGAAAGGAAGGTAGATTAAGGTGAGCAAAAAGAAAGCAAAGAACTGTTCAGTTCTGATTACATTAGATCTTGTATCAGTGTAGCTCAGAGTCCACAGCCTCTTACTAATGTCAGTAATCATTCTCTCATCTCAGTTAACTAAGAAGGCTTTCTTTGTCTTTCTCGGTCTCTCTGTCTCGATCTCTGTTTCTCTCTATCTGTCTCTGTCTGTGTCTCTGTGTCTCTCTCTCTCTCCCCCTCACCCCCCCCTCTCCAATTCCAGTTGCTCTTCCCTTGATCTTGACATCTGTTGTGACCAGGTCATCAAATTATCTTGGCTATCAACCACTATTTTTAAAGAAAACAATTAACAAACTTTCCCAGAAATAATAGTAACAAGTGACATCCCTTATTTGGGCTGCTAATCAAGAATTAATAAGATAGCAATAGCATAAATCTTAGTCTGCTTGTTGAAGTAACAGGATATACCTTTTTAAATACCAAGGGGGAAATATCATTTCTAATTCTTAATATGTCTCAAATCTCAAGACATCGTCCCCCAAATATGAGATTCTTATATGCCAAGAATACCTTCTCTATATTCCTCCATTTCCCCTGTTCCCCTTGATGATGTTAGGTAGTCTTTAGGATTAGGTCAAACGTTACCTCTTTTTAATATGTTCTTCTTCATTTCCTCTTACTTATTGTGTTAAGCTGAACAATGAACACCCAAAGATATCATGTTCTGTCCTCAGATTAGAGTTTATGTTACCATATTTCACAGAAGGTATTTTGCAGATCTGATTGTGTCAATGGCCTTGAGCTAGAGAGATGACCCTGTGTTAGTCTGGTGGGTCCAATATAATTTGTATAAAAATATAAGTGAAAAACATCTTTCTGACTAGATGAAAATATTACCCAGGAAGAAGGGTCATAATGATGCAATGTTGCCTGCCGGCTTTAAAGGTGGAAGAGGAGAGCAATAGGAAGAAGAAAAAAAAAAACAGTGACCAACCCCTAGCAACTTTTCAAGCCATGGGTAATTTGTTATGGCAGCAATAGGAAGCTTATACCACCCATCTAGGATGGGTGAAATGATGCTTTAAAGGTCTTGTTCTACTCCACACATACTGCTAATGATGCACTTTTCACACAATCTTGCCACCATCTGTTTCCATGCCTATTTCTTGCAGCACACAGTGCCTGAAAAGCAGGTACAGGCTTCATGTGGGAACCTGGCTTCTTGACTTCCTCCATTCATCATACATAATAATTATTGAGTCATCTCTTCACGCCAGGTTCTGGGGTAGTCTCTGATTGTGGTGGTGCATATTAATATTGCTTTCATTCCAAGCAGCCTCTAGACCATGATTTTTTATTAATGAATTTGTACAGAGATCAGACATAATAAAGATAAGTGACTCACTTAGACTTGGACCCCAACAGCAGTGAGAGCTTGAGATTTGGGGAGTCAGAGGACATGAAAGACATATTTGGCTCCATGAAAATATATCTTCATATGTGCAGTGATTCAGTGAGGTTATTTGGGGAAATAGAATAGGTCAGCCAGAGGGGGAACACCTGCAGAAGAGAGATGGGATTGCTTATATTTATACAGTGAACACTAGGCAGGAACATCAAGCAATGGCACCTTCCATCAGACAAATGTCTGCTTCTGAGCTGTGTTGTGAATCATGTTAGCAGTGTCTGTTCAAGAGGCAAAAGCCACAAGATGGATTTCAGAATGAAGTGTCATTCGTTCTCATTCACTGCCTCCTCTACCTCCACCCACAGCTACAGTTCTGTCCCCAGTCTTCCAGGGCCAGACTCTACACTAAAATTAAGAGTGCACACATTTCAGACCTGGGGCCTTGTCTACTACTGAGCTGAGAACATCTCCTACTTCTGAAAATTTCCTCAGAAAGGAACCCTGTGTTATCATGTGCACTTGCCTCATTTTCCTGAAAGCACAACCTAATCCTCTCATCTCAGGATAGGGAACCGAGGGAACATATTTTGGGGTATTAAAGCGTATCTAGTCTCCGATAAGTCTTTTTGTTGTAGGTGTTTTGTTTGGATTTTCCTAGCTAACTCTTAAATATTTTTTATTTCTTTGTTTTTTTCTGAGACAGGGTTTCTCTGTGTAGGCCTGGCTGTCCTGGAACTCACTCTGTAGACCAGGCTGGCCTTGAACTCAGAAATCCACCTGCCTCTGCTACCTAAGTGCTGGGATTAAAGGTGTGTGCCACCACTGCCTGGCCCTACCTAACTCTTAAAGAGAAAGATTTGTGTGTTATTCTAGCCTATGATATAATTTTTCCCAAAAATAAAATATAGGTTAAACAAAGAAGCTACCTCGGTGGTGCCAGGTGTTGGAAACCCCTGCACAGCCTGCACAAGGGGAAGGGTACTTATTAAGTTTGCTAACCAGGGGAACACAAGTTCAGAGGAAGGATGGAGAAGCAATGGTTCCTCAGTCCTGTCCTATTGGAATAACTGACTAAAATGTACCCAGAGCTAATGAGTAAGTCAGACCCAGAGCTAATGAGCAACTCAGCCAAATGCATCCTGCTGTCTGGATCTCACCCGATTTCCTCGGCTGTTTCATGTACTGTACAATCAGCGTGGTCCCATCTCACAGCATTGATTAGGAAGATGGGTAAAAGGCTGACAGAGTCAGGGTCTGTGGCTGCCTGCAACCCAAAATCCAATAGTGTGTTTCATTCATTTCGTACCTTCTTCTATTTTTTTAAAGTCTCCAACGTAATCTATGATCTCACCATCTTTATCTCTTCCAGCTCTTCCCTTTAGCTTCATGCTATCTTGAGTTTCATATTTCATGGGATGAGATTTTCAGTTAGGCCAATGCTGGGCTTAAGTCAGTTTTGTCAAAAGTGCCTCTGGAAAGTGTTTTCCTAAGAAATATTGGAGGAGGACTGGGTTGGTATTCCATTTCCAGGTGTATTTCACACCTTGCCTCAGCTTGGCTTGTTAGCCATATTTAAGCAGACTGGGAGGTCTTCTTTGCACGGCAGCTATATTAGTGAATTTTCTTATTGCCAGGGACAATACCGACAATAAGCAAATTAAGGGAAGAACAGTTTACTTTGCTCGATAATTTGAGAATTCAGTTCTTCGAGGCTGGGAAAGGCAGGAAAGGCCCCCAACTGCAACAGCAGGAAAGCCCATCTGTGTGGACCAGGAAGCAGAGGAAGGAGAATACGAAGCCCATCTGTGTGGACCGGGAAGCAGAAGAAGGAGAATACGAAGCCCATCTGTGTGGACCGGGAAGCAGAGGAAGGAGAATACGAAGCCCATCTGTGTGGACCGGGAAGCAGAGGAAGGAGAATACGAAGCCCATCTGTGTGGACCAGGAAGCAGAGGAAGGAGAATACAAAGGAATGGTAGCAGCCACGCTCAGGCTGAGTCTACCTTCCTCAGGGTACCTCTCTGGAAACACTCCTAGCAATGACTTCCTAGGAGATTCTGAATGCAGTTAAACAGACAACAACGCAGATGAAAGCATCGTGGTGGGCATTTCCAAAGCTTTCCTGGAAGATGGATTACTTTTCTGATTGCACACTTTTGCCTCAGGACATATGTCCATCTTCCCACATTAGATTATATTGCAAAACAACTTTCTCAGAGGCTTAGAATCAATAGGCATGATCCCTCCCTTCCCCCACATACCCTCTATTGATAGCAGACAGGAATCTTCAGCATAGCCACTGAGTGGGATGCTGAGGCTGACAACATGGCCAGCCATTATCTCAGCAAAACAAGAAAGAGAATTCTACAAAATCTCATAGCAACAACTAAGTCTGCAGCATAATCAGAGTGATATCAGTGCACAGTGTGACATTCACCACCTGCCACAGGAAAACCATGTTCCCAACCAAAATATATGGTGCACAGCAATAACGGCCATTGGTTATGTATTGCTGTAGAAACCTGTGCCTTGATGCTATCATATGACCTTCACATCACCAGTTGCATGCCTTGCCCATGATACAAGTGCTCATAAGAGTTAGGAGGCCAAGGCGACTGCACGGTGGTTATCAGCACTTGCTTGCTGAGCACCAGGCTTTGGTTTCCAGCAACCACATTAGATGGCACTACAGCTGCCCAGAACTCCAGCTTCAGGGGTTCTGACATTCTTCTGTCCTCTGGACACCCATTTGTACATGGTGCACATGCAGAGACACATGTAAATTAAAATAAAAATAAATCTGAGAAAAGAGAGTTACCAGGCACTGGCAGTAATTAAGGCAGAGAACATCTGTATATTTCCCCTTTTTAACTCTATTTATCATCACTACATACACAAACATCTCCTCATTCAACCACAGCTATTCCAGGGATTTCCTAATTTGTCTTCCCGGCTTCCATAAAGGCCATCTCTTCAATAGCATCTGGAATGCTCCTTCTTCAAATGTAAATCAAATCAAGGCTTCTCCTACCTAAGGCTTGTCTATTTCTACTCACCAACCATGAAAAGACCCACTCTTCATGAGTGTTTAGGAAATGTCCACCCTGCTGATGTGACATCTGCCCTCACCCATGGCTCCTTTCTTCCATTTTCAAAAGCCAAGCTTGTTCCTGCAATAGAACCTTGTTTCACATCTTCCTGGACCTTGCAGGTTTTCTCTGCAACCAAGCACATGATTGACACCTCTTTGTCACTCTTCCTTCAGCCCTACCTGCAGATGGGCTGTTCCTCACCACACAGGCTAAAGCACTCACTACCCTTCTGTTCTGACTGCTCTACATTCTCCACCAGGTATCTAAATGGCAGTTATGTGTCGGACACTACTTCCGAGACCAAAATAAAGAAGAATGTCTGCTTAGCAACAGAAGACCTTGATAAATATAAAATATTAAATATGCATTTAAATTCATTTATCAAAAGATAATAGAAATTCAGGGCCAAGCAGGGGTCTTTTAGACTAGAACCTTGCTAGCCAGCATTGAGACAACACTAAACTCACTGTAAATTCTGCCACTTCCATGTGACTTGTCCTCAGGATTGTAGAAAATCATGATAAGGAAGAGTTCCTCTCTGCAGAAGTATTTCTGCCCCTTAGTCAAGGAGAGATGACAGCTTTGGAGTGTCACCACCTTGAAGTACTTTAGGAACTTGGTTATGTGGGTCTTATGACACAGGAGAGATGGGGTACCACACATTTTTCTGTCTGTTGTAAGTGGGTAGACAACACTCCTACAACAAAAAATAGCTTAGCAAGAGAAAGTTTCAATTGGGATTATTTAATTTATTTTAAATGCATTTACTTAATAAATTTAATAAATTTAATTACATTTTCATGATGGAGAAGCCTTCAGAAATGAAAGCACAAGCATCTAGAAATTTCTGCATTTTTGCTTGGGTTTAAGGAAAACTATCCAACCATGTAGAAGTAGACGTGTGGAGGAGACTGGTGTCATGAACAGCCTGAGAGGAAGACCTGGAAGGACCGTCTGCTCAGGTCCTTCTTGACCTCTGTAGAGCATCCCTTCCTCCCAGGGATGAGGCAGGGAATCTGGAATGAGGGACTTCAGAAGAGAAGGAAGAAATAAAGTGCTACTATATTTATGTTTGTGCCTTGCCTGAGGATTTCCAGGATACAGTCTCAGATATAAAATAGTAAGAGGGGTCTGTATGGAACCAAAACTAGCCCTAACTCACCTCTAGCAACCTGCAATAGCCAATTCATGTAAGCATGATGTAAACAGTTGTTATCATGTAGTGTTTAGGCAACCATGGCAAAGAACACTAGGTACTCTACATAGATGTGATTGTCTTTCCAAATATTTTTTGACCCACAGCTGTTTAGATCTAAAGGAAGCACTCATGGATCCAAGAGACTGACAATCTTATTGATTCCTGTATTTCCTCAGTCTCTTTTCACTAAAGTAAAACATACTTAACAGAAAAGACCTTGATCTCCACTGACATAGCTGTGGCTCCTAGGAGAGGGTCTGGAGCCTGGTATATGCTCGGCATTTCTTGCCTTAATGAACCTCTGGATATCTCTATGAGAATTAGCCCTCATTTTGCCTAGTCTTTTCAAAACATAATTCCTGGTCCAGGGTGTGAAACAATTTACTTGTGCTCAAATGACAGATAAATAACACAGCTAAGTTTTAGGTCTTAATCCTTGGTTCCAGTTCTGGGAACAGATTCTAAAATAATCCTTCATTCTAATCTTACCTATTACCAGCCACTAAGTTTAGTGTGGTGATGATGTCAGTCATTTGACCATGGTATACTAACTTCTAAAGCCCAAAAAGGACAGCTTGTTATCATTTCTAATGATTTCCACAGATCTTCTCAAACTTTGATAGCCAAGGTGCCTGCAAATCCCAGGTTTTGTACGGCAGTTAAGACCTTTCACTTTCAAAGAACTTGTTATATTTAGTCCATTATCAAACCAATACTCCCTTCATGCTATGTCTCTATATCAGAGAGTAGGAGGTCAAATTCACCTTCTTAGCAGCTCTAACACCTGCACTAAACATATGATGGGGTAGGATGGGAATCCACTACTTGTGGCAAGCTTTAGTGTCTGTTTACAAAGCAACTCAAAGAAGGTAGGAAAGCACGCTGCTATATCATAATGTGGACAGATGCAGAAAACCATGAGAGAAAAGTGAACAGTCCACACCTCGGCAGTCCAGAACAGTGTTCAGAGCTGAAAGGGCTCACGGAACACCCTGGATCACAGCTCTTAAACCACCCTAAGTTCTATGTCAACATGCCAAACCACTGGGAGTCACGGCCCAGTAGCAAAGTATGTGCTTTGCAGAGGGCCAAGACCAGCTAGGATGAGACACCAAGAACCAAAGGTTGTGACAAACAAAGTCTCAGGCCCAGTTTCTATTTGGATGAAAATAAGAGAGGTTTGTCTCTATAAGTCTACACTGCCTTGTGTGTGAGCAAACGTGCACTAGAGACTGGCTTGCCTTGTGGGTAAGAGAACAGTTTGGAGTATGTATTTAGAACGATTTTAAGTTCCAGGTTCCTTGTGATTCACCATAAAACAGCTTGACCTTTTAAAGATTATTTCCCAAATCTGACTATGGTTATGGTAGGCCTAAACTGGTATATACCTAAGCAGGGGGAAATCTATTTCTGAGTATCATCTCCACTGTACATTCATACGCATGACATGCTGGGCTTAGTCCAGAGTCTCCCTCAATATATTAAACAGTTTGAAATGAGTCAGTTTTGCAACTATTATTACAATTCAAAAGTCAGAAACAGACAGGGTGCAAAATGCAAGATAAGGGCTTCCAGGATAAAGGAGAAGCTATTGGAGTAAGCCAGACAAGTACTAAGTTAATTGCTGAAAAAGAAGATTGAGGCCCAAGGGCTGATAGTAGAAACTAGCATGGCAAAGTCCAGGGATGGATCCTCAGCAATGCAAAGATATTTTTTAAATGGAGGGATTAGGGGGAAAAGAAAGGGAAGGAGTAAGAGAGAGGGGGAAGTAAGAAAAAAAATAAAAAATGGACAAACCAGGGCTGGGGAAATAGTTTATCAGTCGTGTACTTACCTTGAATGCTGAGGTCCTAGGTTCAACCTACAGTACACCACAGTACAGAACAAACCAGTCAAACCCCCAACAACAACGAAAACAAAGTCCCCTTAAGCTACCAGAGCTTTGTAAAGGCATTGCAAAGGGCAGAGAAAGGCAATCCCCAGACCACAAATTCAGAGCTGACCACTATTCAGGTTGGTTCCGCTATATCCAGTCACATGCTGAGGACAGATAAGATTTCCCACTTGTTGCATGTTTGCTACACTCCAGGCACATGCCACACTCCCTTTCAGTGTTCATGACACCTCTGAGACTTGAGGAGTAAGAGACCTTCCCGGGACACAGGATTTACTGTGGCAGAGTAAAGCACGAACTCCCCTAGAGGCCCTCAGCCTTCTCCAGAACTGCACACTGACTTGAAACTACATTACAAGTGTGGCAAAGACAATAACTCCTAATTAACCAATATGCTTAATTAGACAGAAACTTCTCTGTTGTGCCACATAAGAGGACTTGGTGATGTTACTAAATAGATACCTAGACTACAAGGGAGGAGGGAGGGACAAAAGATGATGTTAGTCAAAGGGCTCATTGCTTTGGCTGCGACATCAGAATAGAGGAAAATCTTTTAATGGTGACAACAGTTTGTCATAAGATATTATATATTTCAAATTTGCTAAAATAATCTTTAACATTCTCACTATTTGGAAAAAGATAAATTAATGAGGTGGTGAGTAATCAGTTTGGCTGGTTCTTTCTATAATGTCAAAGCACAGAATTACACTCCACAGACGTGCAATTGTTATTCATCAATTGAAAACAAATAAAGAGTACGTACTGTTAGTCTGCAAAATCTGTAAAGTGATTGCCTTGCAAAAATGAGGCCCTCGGTTTAGTTCCTAAAACCTGCATGGAAAGCCAGACATGACAGCCTGTGCCCATAATCTCAGTGCCAAGAGATGGAGACCAACAAAGCCTAGGGCTCACTGGCCACCCAACCTAACCAAATCAGTAACCCCGAGCCAGTGGGAAACTCTGTCTCAAATAATAGAGTGGCTGGCTCCCAAGAAACAGCACTAAAGATTGTCCTTTGGTTTTCTCATGCATACATACATACATGCATGCATACATATATACATACACACATACATACCTACATACATACATACATACACACACATACATACATATGCATACAAAATAAAACAATAAGTAAAATAAACATAGCCTTTCTAACGTGTTAGTAAATGAGCTGTGTGACCACCATGGCCATGGTGAGTGGTGGTTTGAACCCAGAAACTCTTGATTCTACTCTGCAGTTGTTTTGCCAGACCACGTTTCCTGCCTTTGTGCCTGCTAGAGCCTCCTTGGATTCTTCTCCCAAGAACACTCTGTACTCTATTTTCTGAATGTTGCCCTCCTGCAGCTAAATAGGAATGTCCAGCATAGGCCCCAGGAGCTACTGCAACACTTGACAGGACACCAGAGGCCCAATTCCCCTCTGCCCACATGGTAAGCAGGTTGACGGATGGAACTGGATGACATTCAGAATGGGCACTGGCTCCAGAGGAGATGCCTGGAAATGAGCCTCACAGGAGACAGGTGCCAAAAGCACACAAACACCTGCCACCAAAATAAGCCGAGACATCAGAGAAAGGAAAAATGCTAACCAAGTATTTACCTCAAAAGACACAACAAGAATGCTGAATGTTTTAAATGAATCATGGATACCGAACACATGGAACCAGCTCTGGCCAGACAGCAATCCAAGGTGTGTGTAGATAAAGAACATCTTCCAGCCCCATCAAAGAACAACAAAAGTGGAAGGATAATTGAGACCTGGAATTTGTCTTCCAAATGCCATAGCTAAACATGACTGAGATGCCATTCAGCAAAGTCAATGTTGACTGCTCCCCAAAGCAGGCAGTGAATGGTTTTAGATAGGCATTTCAGAGGATGAAAATGGCTTTCCTTACATTTTAACAAATACACTTATAAGGAGTGTTGGTTTATTACCCAAACCTGTTCCTCATCACTTTTCAGGGAGTGTTACAGTCCCTCATCAGTGAAAAAGAGACCAAAGGTGAATCTAGCAGCCTGGACATACAAATGTAAATTTGTATACAATATCAAGTATTCACTCAGTGGTTTGTTGAGCATGTGTTAAGTATGTGCCAGATACCTGTGACATACTCTCTGCCCTTAAGAAGCTTCTCAGATGGGAAGAAAGTAGGCATGTGTGTGTGTGTGTGTGTGTGTGTGTGTGTGTACATAATTTAATAGGAAAAAGGTGCTAATGCATGTATGCCTGATGGCTTGATCTGCTGCACATAATATGTAAACTGATATCAGGAAGTCATCTTTGAGGTGACTGCATTATTCAGGATTAAAATCAAATTCTAAAATGAAGAACCCAGATGTAATGACTTCTGTCAAGATAACTCAAGACATTCACTTTGAGGAAGGCTATGCAATACTCTATACGCATTAACTGATGTCATTAGTGATAAATTCTCAAGTATGTACTGATACAAATATTTCTTGAAACTAGACAAAGATTTAGATCTGTAATCACAATGCTCAGGAAATTAAGGCAAGAGGATCCCCAAATCCACTTCTCCTCAGTTTCTCTTCAAAATAAAAAAAGGCAGGCCACGCATAGGCACATCCCCTAGTATTAAAGCTGGATAAAGCAACCTAGTATGAGGACAAGGGCCCCAAAAGAAGGCAAAAGAGGCAGACACAGCCCACTGTTAGGAGTCTCACAAGTAGATTGCTACACAACCAAAAACGTATATGGAGAGGGCTTAGGTCAGACCGCTGCAGGCTCCCTGATTGCTGTTTCAGTCTCTGTGAGCACCTTTGACCCCAGGTTAGTTGATTCTGTGGGTTTTCTTGTGGTGTCTTTGACCACTCTGGCTCCTACAATCCTTCCTCTCCCTCTTCCACAGAATTTCCTGAGCTCTGGCTGTGAGTCTGCATCTGCTTCCATCAGTTGCTAGATGAAGCCTCTCTAATGACGATTACGCTAGGCTCTGGTCTACTAGTACATCAGAGTATCACTGGGAATCATTTCAGTGACTTTTTTTTGCCAGTCATGTTTGGTTCTATCCTAAGTCTTTTGGACATCCAGCCTCGGGCTCCTGGCCCTTCAGGCAGGACTAGTTACTGACTTTCATTCTTACCCAATGTGTAGGAAAGGGAACTCTGTGGCAAGCCAGTAGTTTTAATTAAAATACATAGTTTCCAATAGCCCATTGTAGATGATGAGGGGTGGGAAGCATAAATTAGAACAATGTCCTTAGTTAGATAACAGGGAGACAATGTGTGGCAGGGAGAGACAGAAGGAACATGAGAATGAGCAGGTCAGTGTCACCTCTCAAGCCACAGGCTGTGTGACGCAGTGTGACTTCAAGGACTCTAGTACTTACTTTTCTCATTGCTGCACCAAAAGTCCTAGAAAAAGCAAGTTAAAGAAGGAAAGGTTTTATTTCAACTCATAGTTGAAAGATATCATCCCTCATGATGGAAAGCTATGGTGGTAGGAGCAGAAGACAGCCAGTCACGTTGTGTCCACAGTCAGACAGCAGGGAAAGACGAAAGCTTATGCTCAACTCAATTTCTCCTTTTCATCCAGTCCAAGATCCTAGTCTGTGAAATGTTACCCACATTTAGAATGGGTCTTCCAATCTCATGAAACCTGATCTAAGAAACTCCTCACAAGATCTTCCCCGGAGATTTGTTTCCATGATAACTCTAGATCTAGCCAAGTTAGCAATTATGATTAATCATCATATGTGCTGTCTCTGAACCTCTCAGCGGGACTGTCACTGGTAAACTTAGAACTAAAGTGCCTACTTACCCCAGGTGACACATTGCAGCAATCTGTGGCAAAACTAAAATACACTGCAGAAGCAAGCTCATGGTCACACAGTCTCAGAGATAAGAACTTATTTCTGTTGCTTAAGCGTTCCAAAGAATTTTCCTCTGGGGAAAACTCCAGATTCTTTTGCCCATTGCAGAGCTAAAGGAATTCCTCAAAGGCAAACGAATTATCTAGTTCAACAGCCTGGGTCTCACCAAATTTTCCAGTGAATTAGCGAGCCCAGTGGAAGCTCTCCAGAGGGCAGATAACTTAACAGGATATTACCCTTCCCTGGCATTCTGGATGATGACTAAACATTATTTCTGAAGGTGGAAACGCTAAATCTTCCTGACCTGCAGAAACAGTGTGCTATTATTAGAACATAGGCAAGAGGAAGAAGATGCCCTTAGCAAGAGTTCATGGACACAAATGCTCAATGGGCAGGCAGATAGCATAAAGAGCCACTCAAGTCCAATAACACAATGGAGATGACAGACAACAAAACCTGGTCCAAACCAAAGGGAAAGAAGATGATAGTAACACTGATATGAGCCATGGGTACCAGTTAGGGGAAGCAGACTATGCAGCCAGCCTGATGATGCAGCTTGATCTTTCATAAATAGCTCAGCCCCCATGTAGGTGGAACATTGACCAATTATTAATAGATTTTGTCACTTTCTAAGAGAATGTAAAAATTCAAACTTTGTATTAAACTTTCATTGTTAACAAACCTACTTCTTTTCCTCCTCATTCCCCTCCTCCAATACCACTATCATCAACTGTTTCTTCTTCCTCTCTCTCCTTCTCTCTCTTGAAAATCCTAAATGTGCTATGCAAAGCATAACCTTAGATGCCCAGCCAGTAAGCCATAGAGTTTCTTCATTATCCACCATATATCATTGCCATAGTTACTTTTAACCTTTTTTTATTGGTTACTTTTTTTATTTACACTTCAAATGTTGTCCCCCTTCCAGTTTCCCCTCCAAAAACTCCATCCCATCTCCCACCCCCACTTCTAAAAGAGTGCTCCCCCACCCACCCACCCATTCCCACCTCACTACCCCAGCATCCCCCTACTCTAGGGCATTGAGCCTCCATAGGACCACGGAGCTTCCCTCACACTGGCCAGATAAGGCAGTCCTCTGGTACATAAGCAGCTAGAGCCATGGGTTAGCTTCCCCCACCACCCCCCGCCAATGTGTACTCTTTGGTTGGTGGTTTAGTCCCTGGGAGCTCTAGGGGATCTGGTTGGTTGATAGTGTTGTTCTTCTTATGGAGTTGCAAACCCCTTCATCTCCTTTAGTCCTTTCTCTAACTCCTCCATTGGGGTCCCTATGCTCAGTCCAATGGTTGGCTGCAAGCATCCCCATCTGTATTGGTCAGGCTCTGGTAGACCCTCTCAGGGACAGCATTACCAGGCTCCTGTCAGCAAGTGCGTCTTGACATCAGCAATAGTATCTGGGTTTGGTGTCTACAGATGGGTTGGATCCCTAGATGGGACAGTCTCTGGATGGCCTTTCCTTCTGTCTCTGTGTCACTCTTTATCCCTGCATTTCGTTTAGACAGGCACAATTCCAGGTTAATATTTTAAGATGGGTGGGTGGCCCCATCCCTCAACCAGGAGCCAGGCCTAACCACTGGATATGGTCTATCTCCCCTTTGTTAGGTATTCAGCTAATGTCCTCCCTATTGGTTCCTGGGAACCTCTTGCTTCCCTGGAAATCTCTAGTGGCTACTCCCAGTTCCCCATCCTTCACTGCTACACACCTCTGTTCAATTTCCTTAGCCTCTGTACTTCTCCCCTGCCTCCTCCCATTCCTGATCCTGTCCCTCTTCCCCCTCCTCCTTTCTTCCTCCAAGATCTCTCTCTTCCTCTACTTCCCACAATTATTTTGTTCCCCCTTCTAAGTAAGACTGAAGCATCCACACTTTGGTCTTCCTTCTTCTTGAGCTGGTCTGTGAGTTGTATCATGGGTATTCCCAGCTTTTTGCCTAATATACATTGATCAGTGAGTACATACCATGTGTTTTCTTTTGTTACTGGGTTACCTCACTCAGGATGGTATTTTCTAGTTCCATCCATTTGCTTTCAAATTTCATGAAGTCATTTTTTAATAGCTGTGCATACTCCATTGTGTAAATGTACCACATTTTCTGTATCCATTCCTCTGGATACAGATGTCAGCTTTTGACTATTATAAACAAAACTGCTATGAACATAGTAGAAGATGTGTCCTTATTAAAACGACTCTGAGATTCCACCTCACACCAGTCAAAATGGTTAAGATCAAAAACTCAGCTGACAGCAGATGCTGGCAAGGATGTGAAGAAAGAGGAACACTCCTCCATTGCTGGTGGAATTGCAAGCTGGTACAACCACTCTGGAAATCAGGCTGGCTGTTCCTCAGAAAATGGGAAATAGTACTACCTGAGGAGTCAGCTATATCACTCCTGGGCATATACCCAAAAGATGCTCCATATAACAAGGACACATGTTAATTTTACTCTTTCTGTGACAAAATACCCTGACAAAGGCACAGTTTATCACAGTGGGGAAGATCGGTGGCAAAAGCCTGAGGCAATTGTTCTCATTGCATCCAGAGTCTGAAAACAGAAGGAGTTGGTACTTAGCTTGCTTCTGTCTCCTTATTCAATCCAGGGACCAAACCTAAGGAAGGATACTGCCTACAATGGACATCACATCAATGAACTCAATCAAAACAATCCCCTGAAATGTTCATAGGCCAATCTGATCTAGACAATTTCTCACTGAGACTCTTCATAGGTTAGGTCAAGTTCTACTAAAAGAAGCCACCCCAAGGTTGTTTAGTTGTGAGGTGTGTGTGTGTGTGTGTGTGTGTGTGTGTGTGTGTGTAGTATTGGATACAAATGCAGCATCTGAATCCTTTGCTGCTTGACAGTGGATCTATGAACATGTATATAGAGCCTGCCCTTGTGAATGTCTACACTGGTCAGAAGTTGTGGATGCTTACTGAGCTCCATTTTACAGGAGAAAAATCACAGGTTCAAAGGAACAAGAAAATTTAATTTTCTGAACAACAGACCTGAGATACAAATCATTCATCTTTCACAAGCAACAGGTCTACAAGAACTTAACAAGACAAGATTCGGAAGCTGATGGTCTAAGTAAAACAAGAAATGCAAAGAAAAGAAAGTAGGAGAAATTGTGCTGACACTGGATATAGCAGGTCTATATGTTGAATGGATCGACTTGTCTTTGAGTCTACAGTTAAGGTCATAGCATTCGCTAAGCACCTGCTCTTGAACTTCCCCTTAACTATAGGTGGGAATGTGAATCCTGCTGGATATTTAATCCAGCCTCTTTCCCTCATTTACAGAGTAAATACATGCACTCAAAGGGCTTTGCTAAAAAGCAATGGGTACAGCCTGGGTAAAATACCTAGAAGACTGTAGAAACTCAGCAAATATTTATTTACTTAATTTCACTTCTTTTGTGAGAAGGTGGGGACATCTCATGTGTGTCTTGTCACATTGATTTTTAAATTTTTTTCTCTCAGGCCTTTAGTCCCCATCATGTCAGGCCTGTCTTGATCTTCCTCCTTTACTTTTCCCCCAATAACTGTGTGTGGCTTGCTCTTCCTAAGCTTTTTCCTCCACCTTTCCCAGGCAGCTCCTTCCCTTGCAGCCCTTTCTCTTCTGGACTGAGAGAAAAATGGAAAGCCCTTGTTTTCTCTGGAGTTCCCACTGTCACCATGGGACTTGGGCTCTGACCTAACACTCAGTTCTGAAAACACAGCTCTGCCCACCTGGGCCAGATCCTTGGCTCAGGGTGACTGAGCTCTTCTGTGTACCACCAGTTGTTACACGGTGGGAAAACAAACTTGCCTTACAAGCTATTTAAATCCTACTGGAATAAATTCTAACTGCACCAGTCCAGAGCTCACAGGATAGGTGTGGAGCTGCCTATTAATTATAGAGCTACTCGACATTAATGGGTAACTAATCAGCACCCATCCAGTTCTTAAGATCCTCATTTCGGAAGAATAATAGCAAATTTTAACAAATTCATCTTCCTTAACTACTTTAGATGCCCTGATTTATGAACACAATGGGCAGGTGGAGAGAATCTAACCAACTGTTAATATCCTTCATAAAAATACATTTGACAAAGAAACGATCGAATCAGAAGTCACGAACATCTTGTAAAGGAGATTTCCCCGTCAGCACGTATTTCATGGAGTAAAGCCATTAAAACTACTCAGTGGTGAATGGATAGGGAAATTAGGGACATTCATTCACAAAAAGTCAAACATATTTCACATTCAGAAACTCTCCAGTGGAAAGGCACTGTCTCCAGCAAGGCAGCAATCTGCATCTGGCCTGTCTCCTCTTTGCACACCCAGGTCCTGCCCCATAACTTCCCTGATCTGATGCCGACTCTATTCCTAAGCAGTGGCGATGCAATAATAAATAACTCTAGTGCTGTCAGCCACTCTACAAACTTGATTGCCATTTGACCCCTTACACAATTAGAGGACCTAGAGGAAGGATGACTTTTTTTTTTTAAACTGAAAACTTAAGCAAAATTCTAAATGTCCTTTGTTTAGATTCCCTAAGACTGGGACAAAAACAGAAAACAATAAGGCTCCATTCAGGCAAGTTTGTCCCTGGATTAATTAACATCTTCTCTGTTGAAATCTGAGCCTCATCAGGATCCTATGAGGCAGTCAGCTGGGGCACTTGTCAGCTCAGTAAACAGAGACTGTCAAGAAAAAAAACCCAGTGATGCCTGCAGAGATAGTGCCAGCATATGGTTGGGGACAGGGGATCCCTAACATGGTGTAGAATTGCTGGCCTCACACACACTAGAATATTGTTTCAATATGGTGTGGGACCTCCTTCCCATCACTGTGCGATGGTACATGTTGGCCAATAAGTATCCAACCCTATCCTGATTGGGGGGTGGGGGGTGTTGGGGGTTGGGACTAAGTCACTTAGGCCTTGTAACAGAAACATGGGTAGGGTCCAGGACAAAGTAAAGTGTATGGTTTAGGGAATGGTCTAAGGCTAAGCCGAGTACTACAGTGAGGAAGATCCCTAGAAGACAAAGGAAACTGTACCTCTACACACAGCACATAGAAGGTGGGTACAGGACTGTGACAATGGTCTACACAGCTCCAACTTTCTAGAGAGTAGTTCTATACATATTTCAAGTACACTAAAGTGAATCAACTCTAAAAGTTATGGACATGAACTCAATACTTCGATTTTCAAGACAAAAAAAAAATTACAAGGCCTGTCGATTCATTTTGACTGTGATCTTAATGGGATTTAGAATCTCCATGGAGACAAACCTTTGGGAAGCTTCTAGATTGATTTAATTAAGGTGAGATTGGTACTGTCCCATGGACTGAGTAAACACAAAAGTGACAGGCAACAAGCCAAGCCATCTGCACTCATCTCTCCCTACTTCCTGGCTGCAGATGCAACGTGACCAGCTGCCTCAGGCTCCTGCTAAGAGTGTCTTTCTTAACATAACGGACACACCCTCAAACTATGAGCCAAAATAAATCCTCGGGTGGCTGTGTCAGGCATTTAGTCACAACATCGAGAAATTTAAAACACAAGAATAACTTGTCGCGGCCACAGCAGTTATCGACCTATGTCCATTCCTCACCTCCACCCTGGCACCGTCCCTTAAAGCAATGTCTACCTCCCAAGGTTATAGGTGCTCCTAGCAGCTGTGCATTCTCCCTCATTTTCTCCAGGAAAAAGCAAACACAGGCTCTTAGATGCTTCTGCAAGCAATGTGAATCCTGGGTTCTTGCTGTGGACAAAATTCTGCAGACACAGACAGGCTTAGTCAGAGAAAGCCCTGGTTCCTACACTTTTCTATTGGTGACACTTTCCAATCTCTGCTCCTCATCCTTGAAAAGTTGCTCTGACTGTGTTCTCACAGCTAACTGATTTAGTCACCCAAGGACAGGAAACACATGTGCAAAGCTTGCATGAGGGTATAGCCTGAAAGGTTGGCTTTTCATTTACTTCTGTCTTTGGAGCTCACGGTGTTATAAGATCTGGCATTAAATTTTAAGCATTTGTTGCAGGCTGATCAAAGGGAAGCCAGAGAAGTGTTGAACTGTATCGACCACTGCTATTGCTACATATTTTCCAAAAGACAAAAAGCAGTATTGTTTGATGGGAATGTTTGGTTATGAAACATCTATTTCTGGGGGGGAGGGGTGTTGCAATACCATTAAAGGATTTTACATCACCATGTGTAGGCATCTGACACCCTAGAAGGTCATATGCATTGCAATCATTTTCTGTAGTGATGGACATTAAATCTTATTTTAACTACTGACTAAGATGGAGGGAAACTATAATCTGTTTGAGATTACTATGTTTAGGAAAAAAATACATTTAATGCAGCAAGTTAATGACATGCTATTTCACCTTAAATGAAGCTATAATGGCTGTTTTGGTGTTATGCATAATGCCTGATAAAATGGTTAACATGAGTGTAGAATGAGAAATATATTTTCCTTAGCTGTCAAGGAGCAAGAATTTGGAGGAGGGGCTCACTTCATGACTGTGACATCATTTTTCCAATGAAGTTCCTTTTGTGTGACTGAATAAACTGATACACCAGAAATCTCTCAGAAAAAAAAATTAATGTCAGTCTTAGAAGAAAGTAATGACAGCCAGGATGACAGTTGAGTGGTAAAGGTATCTACTGCCCAGCCTGAGCACCAGGACTCTCATAGTCAGAGGGGAAAATGACTCACAGGCATGGTGTGGAATACACACACACTCACATAGTCGGAGGAGAAAATGACTCCTGAAAGTTGTCCTCCACACAGGCACAGTGCAGAATACACACACTCATACACACACACAAACACACTCTCACATAGTTGGAGGGGAAAATGACTCCTGAAAGTTGTCCTCCACACAGGCACAGTGTGGAATACACACACATTCATGACACACAAACACACACTCAGCCACATACTCACACACACAAGAAAGAAAAAAAGAAAGAAAGAAAGAAAGAAAGAAAGAAAGAAAGAAAGAAAGAAAGAAGAGAAGGAAGAAAGAGAGAAAGGAAGGAAGAAAGGGAGGAAGAAAGAAAGAAAGTAACAAACATACTTTAAAAGAAGTAATACTATTTTACTTTTATTTAATGCTTCCTGGTTTCACCTCATTCATCCAATGAGTATTTTAGGTGGGTTTATTTACTGCATGCTGTACTGTTCAGTGGACTGTGATAACAAGATCAAATCATTCTGTTTCCATGGGCACAAATACTTTGACAAACCATCAAGGTAGAATAAGAGTTGATATCCATTGTGACCATCTTCCCTATGTCTCCTTTGTTGTGGTACCTGGAACAGAGACTCACTTCAGCCTATGCTAGAGTGGGAATCTTTGAAAAGATCTAGTGGATTCTAAGGTGAGGCATCTGCACTGCCAGCCTTCCCAAGACCTGTGATTGGGCCCCACTCCTCTATAACCTGCCCTCTCTCTAGTGCTGGGCTGTCCTGCCAACCCCTTTGATTTTCTCATGCTAATACAGGTCAGCAGAGAGGCAATGATAGACTGTGGTTAACAAGCAGATCCCAGAGCCAGAAAGACTTAGTTTATATGCCACTTATACCATCTACTAGCTAAATGGCCATGGAGATGTTAATTAACACTTCTGTGCTTTGGTTTCCAAATCTATAAAGATATCAATAGAACCTATTTCATGTTGTTGGATTTTGATAAAAAAACAATTAGCATTGTTGCTTCTTGGGCAATAGCAGGAGCTGGAGGTGTAACATAGGTGGTAAAATGCCTTCCAAGCATGCATGAGACCCTGGGTGTGATCCTCAGTACAGCCGAATCCAAGAGCAGTGATGTATGCCTGCGATGATTATAACAGCAGAGACAAGGGAATCAGAAGTTCCAGGTTATCCCCTGCTACATCCTGAGTTGGAGGATAGCATGGGATGCCTTAGACCCTGTGTCAGGAAGTCAGACAAAATCAGTGAGGTAGTGGCAGAGAAAAGGAAGGCTGAGTGGGTAATTGTGCTCTCTGACCAAATATGAGGAGCTAAGCTTGATCCACAGAACTCAGCTAAAAAGTTGGGCATGCCTGTGACCCCCAAAATAGGAGGCCAGAAACAAGTAGAGGACAGGAACCACTAGCATCCAGTGCTAGTTTAGTACAAGGCCCTGTTTCACAGCAATAATGTGGAGAAAAATGGAGGAAAGGCCTCCACATGCCCATGTGCATGAAACACACACACATATACAATCACATAAACACATACACATAAACACATACACACACATACACACAGGTATACACACATACACAAATACATATAAACACACACATACACACATATACATACACATAAGTACACACACATTAAAAAAACAAACAAACAACAATAAAAAACAATGGCATACAATTTGTCAAAACAGCAAGCACAGTTGTCAAGGTTCTCTATGCCAAGCCTTCCAATCCTCACAGGCCCGTAATGAAAATACTATTTTCATTTTGTCGAACAAGAAGACAGCATGTGAGAGAACTTAAGCAACTGACAATCACTGAGCTGATAACAATTCACATCCATGTCACCCCAAACCTGCACCAACAGAACAGTTGCTTGGTCTCCTGCTCGAGCCTTGAAACCCTCTTGATATCAAAGACTGTTGCCTGAAGAAGAGCTTCTCTCTGGCTCATATGACCTCCCTTGGCCCTGATGCTCCTTCCTAGCTGTGTAGTTTCCTATCTCAAATCCTACCTCATGTTTCCATGGCATGTCCCCTGGGCTGGCTCCCCCACCTGATGACAGATGTCCACTGTGGCTGCAGGCAGTGAAGTTACTATCATCAGTACGGCACCAGCTAGCAACATGACTGACTTCTAAAGTACCCCAGCAGCCAGGGTTTCCAGCAATCTGACTGTTAACCTGTAAAACATAGGACTGCAATCTAAACTCAGACCAGGGACTGAGTAGATACGTCAGTCAGCAAACTGTCTGCCATACAGGTGGGAAGGACTGAGTTCAATCTGCAGCACCAACAGAAAAAGCCAAGTGTGCGGTCAAGTGCTTGCAATCCGAGCAGTCAGGAGGCAGAGACAGCCAGATCTTGGGGCTTGCTCTCAGGCCAGCCTACCCCTACTTGGCAAGACCAAGACCAATGAGAGATCCTGCCTTAAAACCCTGGGTGTATAACACCTGAATAAGACATCTAAGTTTGCTCTCCAGCCTTTATATACATGCATATCTGTGTGTACATGCACAGGCATGCATGGAAGAAACTAGTAAAAACTTCCATATTCCCTTCTGGATATTTCTGTGAACACAGAGCCCAAATTCTGCCAGTCTTGGCAGAATTTTACACTCATGGAGATTATAGCAACATTGTATTCAACAATAGCAAATGAAAAGAAAGTAATCAATGAACACACCTTCTCCTGGGACTAAACTGCTGTGAAAACACTTTGTTCATCTAAATACAGCAAATTATTTCAGTAAACATCCACGCTTTTCCCTCCCCATTCTTATGTCAAGCTTCCCTGCTTGTGAATGAAAGAGAAAAAGTAACTTCTCACAGATTATCTTAGTTGGTGTCCTATTGCTGTGAAGAGACACTGTGACCACAGCATCTCTTATAAAGAAAAGCATTTAACTGGGGCTGGCTCACAGTTTCAAAAGTTTAGTCCATTATTGTCATGGTGGGAAGCATCACAGCATGCAGGCAGACATGGTGCTGGAGAGGGAACTGGGAGTTGTTCTCCATCCAATTGGCAAGTTAGCTGGAAGAGAGCCGCTGGGCCAGGCTTGAGCCTTTAAAACCTTAAAGCCCACCCAGTGACATACTCCCTCCATCAAGGACTCTAATAGTACCATTCCCTATATGCCTAAGGAGGCCATTTTTTTTTAATTAGATATTTTCTTTGTTTACATGTCAAATGATATCTCCTTTCCCAGTTTCCCCTCTGAAAAAATAAAAATAAAATAAAACAAAATAAAATAAAAACCTTGTTCCTTCCCCCTGCTCACCAACCCACCCTCTCCTGCTTCCTGGCCCTGGTATTCCTCTACACTGGAGCACAGAACCTTCATAGGGCCAAGGGCCACGATGGTTTAATAGTGGGTACAGAGACCTGGGTAGTGTGGGACAATCCTACTTCCCACCCCTCTGTGGAGAGCCCTATACACTGGCACATTCTAGGCATTGGACTTTGAGCAGTGGTTTTTCCCTGGGCCTGCAGAAAACATTCTGTGTTTGGTGCACTCAACAGTCAAGGATTGATGTCCTCAAGCAGAAGCTAGCTACTGAAGATTGAGAGCAGAGCCTCACACTTGATATTACCTTGGAGCAAAAACTATTCCTTAGCAATCCACAGGCCTTGTGTCTTAGTGACACTGTGTCCATTATGCTGAAATATTGACTGAGACTTGTCCTCTGCTAGGAGAGACCAGACAAGTGCTTGTACTTAAGAAACTCAAGGAAACGTATCTCTCCCTGATGAGTAATAAAGGCTGTAACAACCCAAGGTGAATTTGAATTACAAACAGATACAAGTGGTGTCAAAGAGAACACAAAGAACTTCATTGATGACATTCCATTTTATTGAAGAGTGCATTCAACCACCCAGAGGCACAGTGGTCCAATGGTGATGAAACAGCCCTCAGAGCCTGACAGACTTGAGTTCAAGTCTTTCCTTTGCCACTACTTAGTTTCCTTATCTCTACTACCAGGCATATTTAGACCTATCACAGAACTATAACAATACAATCTATTAAACTGCCTCAGGGAAAAGTAAATGAATTCAACTTGTCTTCTTCCCTTTCAAAAAAAAAGAAAAAAAAAACAATCTTTAGAAGACCAAATTCTATTATGACAGAGTGAGTTGGTATTCATAACATATGGGACATCAAACAGCAGTATCTGGCACAGAGCTGTAAGGCCCTTTTGCCTTCCAAGCAGATCTACAGCAGAAATGTCAGCCCAACTCTCTCTGAAGTTGACTTCCTCTGACCCTCCTCACCTGTTCCATAAGGTGAGCGAGAATGTTTCTGGACAGCTATCTACCAGTTAAGAGAAAAATGTCACCTAAGTATTGTTCTGTGCCACCTGCTCATCTTGTGCCCTGCACCACTCACTCCAAGCTCTTCAGAAAAGTCCTGGGGAAGGAAGAGAAGCCAAAGACTTTGAAGAGCTGGTTGCTGGCACTACCAAGAATTTCCACAATGTGGATCTAGGATATGCTTAAAGCAATAAGCTTAGATAACTAACTTGGCATTGCTCAGAGTCCTTAGTGCCGAGGATTAATTAGGGAGCTTCTCCAGAGTGTGCATGGGTAAATTGGGGTTAAATTATGTCAGCTGGCAGGAACAGATTGGAATGTTGGTAAGTTGGACTCTTCAGGAGCATTTCTAACCTCTGAGGGAAAGGGACTGAGTTAACACTTTAGCAGTCTCTTCTTTTACTTTGGGGATTATGCCTACAGTAACTATGTAAGATGGCAGACAGGGCTGAGCATTGGAGCTCAGCAGGTGGCTCACTTGGTAGGATGTAGTCCTAGCATGCACAAAGCCCTGGTTTCATCTCCAGAGACAAATAAAGCAGGGTACAGTGGTGTACACACGTAACCTCAGAGTTTTGGAGGTGGAAGCAGGAGGATCAGAAGTTCACAATCAGCCTAGGTGACCTGAAGTCCCCCCTAGAGAGGGGGGAAGAAGGGAGGGAAAGGGGAGATTTATAGACAAGCAGGACTCTTTCCTGTGACAATCAGAGTAGGACTTGTAATGAAAAATACTCTCAAATTTTGGAGTCAGATGTGGCAACTCTTCTCATAACTAAAGAAATAACTTGGGTAAAGAAGTTGAGTTGGGATATAAATAACACACCGACACCTTTGCCACAGTCTTGTCAGCTAACAGTTTTAAGAGAAGGGAACACAAGGAATTAACGTCAAGGGTCTGGAGAAAGAAAGTACAGCTTAGACATCGTTTTTTTTTTTCCCAAAGTGTATCTTAAGGTGAAATGTTATCTCAGGCTGCAGAAGTCATGGACAAAAACCTACCTTGTCAGCAACTTGGCAGCAGCAATGCTTCCCTGATGAGGTCATTAGCAAGGCTACTCAACCATTCAGCTTAAAAGAGGAACTCACCAAAGGCATCGTATTCTAAAGCCTGATCCATGATCAGGTTAGGTTGACTTAGCTCACTTCAGCTCCCCTTGGCCTCATCCAGTCTGACATGGGTTGAACGTATCTGTGTGCAGAGTCATCAGTTAACACACACAGCCCAGAAACAACCAAATAGACTTTCAGGCCTAACCCTAGAGTTAGGCTTGCCATCAGAACCTGATTTCACACCACTCTGTAGATACAAGAGGTGTGTGGGTCTCCCAATAGGTAGACCTCATTAGGTAATGGGAGGGGAACTTCTTACCTTAACAATCCTGAAAGAGATTGAAACCATGTCCCCAGTGTTATGTCTTCATCAACTCTAGTGGGCAAATTAATTTCCTGTTTCATGGACTGATCCTGTTCCTTTCAACCTGCATCCACTGTAGGCCATTCCTCTCCGTGGATCTATTTATCTGAAGAAGAATGAATTCTTCTACCCCAGGAAAGAAAAACACTACCAGATAGGCTGCCCAAGAGTTTTGAATCAGGCAACTCAAATAATCGTCTGTTGAGTTTGGGTTTCTGTTTATTTGCCTGTCTGCCTGTCTGCCTGCCTGCCTGCCTGCCTGCCTGCCTGCCTGCCTGCCTGCCTACCAGGAGCACAGAGGCCAGTCACTTATTTCACACTCAGTAAGTGAGCAGATTTATTGCTTGCCTACCTTACTTTGGGCATAGTATCTTTTTAAATGTTCTGAGATTAAAAGCATTTGCAAAGCACTATGAAGTAGATTTTCTCCTTTAGAACAGCTGGCCATGGTAAATGTACACAAAGGTGCGACAGGGGAGGAAAGGAAGTGTGGTGTTCTTCTGTAGAGTGTTCTAGAATTAAGCCATCCATGTGTTTTACTGTGAGAAGAATAGCTGTGCTCCTTTACACTCTTATGATATGGGCCTGACAGAACAACTCAGAGGGAATGAAATTTCTCTTGGCTCATGGTGTCAGAGGGATTTCCACCCAAGGTGGCAGGAAAGGCTCTGTTCAAGTGGTAGATCAGAATGCAGAGAGATCCATCCAGGAACCAGGAGCAGGAATAATTTCATAGGCTTCAAATCACCAGATCAGGCCAGCCTCCCAAAGACTCTACAAGCCAGGTATCAAGTCCTCGAAACATAAGCTTTCATGGGAAATCCAGATTCAGTGACCATCCCAGGGACCTAGCCGCTCATGCCAAGTCTGTCACAGAAAATGCTGTGCCAAGTTCAACCACAACACAATCTATCAATGGCAATTTCATCAAGTTTCTACCATGAATCCAGCACTGCACAGATTTCCCTCCTTGAGATCGTCCCAGGAACCATGGGAAGAAGGAATTAGACATAGTGCCTTCTTTTAGAGATCAGTCCAATTGAGCTAGCTGTAGGAAGCTCAGTTAAAGCCAACAAATATGGAGGCCAATTCATATTGTTAAATGATCACTATCCACCAAAAGTTCCAGTCTAAATAGAGACCAGACTCACGCATTTAAAAAGCTGAGATGTAGAACTGCTGTATCAGGTGCTGAGCAGCTGTGAAGGTAGGTACAGCATGCAAAAGCTCAAGAGCCCCCAACCTATTATGGAAGGAATGTAAGAGCTGGTGTCTGCAGACAAGACAGTGCAGTGTTGGGGCTGGCAGGAAACGACTGCTCAGCACCACCAGGAAGCTGCTTGTGGGCTGTACCATAAAGAACCTTAACAGATGGAAAGGGGATGCTTTTCTTTTCTGAGACATTGTCCCATGTAACCCAGGCTGATCTCAGTCTCACTGTGTAGCCCAAGATGACCTTAAACTCCTGATCCTTCTGCTTCCACTTGCCTAGTGATGGGATTACAGCAGGTATGCACCATCCTGCCCACTTTAACCATAACGAGGGCCTCATACAGGCCAGGTGAGTACTCTCACAAAAAAAGTTGCCTCACAAGCTCCCCAAAAGGGACAGTTGATATGAAACATTGGTAGGAAAATAAATTGTTGGCACATGTCCCAGGAACATGGGTGCACATCTTAAGAACAGTATGGCATAGCTGCAGCATGATGTCAATTAGGAAGTATGGCAGACAGTGAGGTCCAAACAGCCAGACGCAGCCAAGTTGTGGAAAGAGCTTACCATCCATCTTGAAGGCAACTGGGAAGCATTAATGACCATTAAGTGCAAGTGTTATTATCAGATGTACAGTTAAAACTGGAAACCTGAAAGAAATACAGTTTATAGCCTAAGATGCCAATTAAAAGTCTGCAGCAACAGGACCCTAAGATGCTGAAGGGAAGGAAAAGGATCAGGAGTGGAGAGCCCATTACAGTGAGGGAGGTCGTCTGAATGGTTGATGCTATGAGCAGTGTATCTGGGGAAAGGACATCTCTGAGGAATACCAAAGCCACAAACAGAAGGAGGAGGGGAGCGGGAGATGTCATTTATGCTGTCTTATGTCCTAGGACAGAGTATCACATGAGAGTGGAGTCAGTGAAGACTTAGTCTTGGGTGGCCAGAAACCACATGGAAGGAATGGGCCTCTGCATTTTCGAAGACTCTGAGGTGAGGTTGAGAAAGCAAGACTTCTTTACTTGTAGATGTCTACCACAGAACTACTCTACACTATTTCACTTTGCTCAGATGTCTGTTCTGTTACTAAACTTCAATATCCACAGGGATGGTGCCAACGTGTCCTTCCCCTATGAGAATTACATCAGATCCAGTACAGTCTTAACAATAACTATGTATATAACTGAAGCAACCACTTAAAAATATAAAGTACTTCACATTTTTATTAGATATATTCTTTATTCACATGTCATATGATATCTCCTTTCCCAGTTTCCCCTCTGAAAAAAAGGGAAAAAAAGAAAATAATAATAATAATAATAATAATAATAATAATAATAATAATAAAACCTTGTTCCCTCCCCCTTCCCCTGCTCACCAACCCACCCTCTCCAGCTTCCTGGCCCTGGCATTCCCCTGCACTGGGGCATAGAACCTTCACAGGACCAAGAGCCTCTCCTTCCACTAATGATCTATTAGACCATCTTCTGCTATACATATGCTGCTGCAGCCATTAGTCCCACCATGTATACCCTTTGGTTAGTGGTTTAGTCCCTGGAAGCTCTGAGGGTACTAGTTAGTTCATATTGTTGTTTGTCCTAAGAGGCTGCAAACCCTTCAGCTCCTTGGGTCCTTTCTCTAGCTCCTTCATAGGGACCCTATGCTCAGTCCAATGGATGGCTGTGAGCCTCTACTTCTGTATTAGTCTGGCACTGTCAGAGCCTGTCAGGAGACAGCTATATCAGGCTCCTATCATCCAGCACTTGCTGGCATCCACAATAGTGTCTGGGTTTAATGATTGAATGTGAGAAGGATTCCCAGATGGAGCAGTCTCTGGATTGTCCTTCTTTCTGCTCCATAGTTAGTCTCTGCAACTCCTTCCATGGGTATTCTGTTCCTTCTTTTAAGAATGAATGAAGTATCCACACTTTGGTCTTCCTTCTTGAGTTTCATGTGGTTTGTGGATTGTACTTCGAGTATTCTAAGCTTCCAGGCTAATATCTGCTTATTAGAGAGTGCATACCATGTATGTTCTTTTGTGATTGGGTTACCTCACTCAGGATGATATTACCCAGATCCATCCATTTCCCTAAGAATTTCATAAATTCATTGTTTTTAATAGCTGAGTAGTACTCCATTGTGTAGATGTACCACAATTTCTGTATCCATTCCTCTGTTGAGGAACATCTGGGCTGTTTCGAGTTTCTGGCTATTATAAATAAGGCTGCTATGAACATAGTGGAGCAAGTGTCCTTATTACATGTTGGAGCATCTTCTGGGTATACGCCCAGGAGTGGTATAGCTAGGTCCTCTGGTAGTACTATGTCAAATTTCTGGTAGTACTATGCCAAACTGATTTCCAGAGTGGTTATACCAGCTTGCAATCCCACCAGCAATGAAGGAGTGTTCCTCTTTCTCCACAACCTTGTATAAGGTGGAATCTCAGGGTTGTTTTGATTTACATTTCCCTGATGACTAAGGACGGTGAACATTTCTTTCTTTAGGTACTTCTCAGCCATTCGATATTCCTCAGTTGAGAATTCTTTGTTTAGCTCTGTACCCCATTTTTAATAGGGTTATTTGGTTCTTAGGAGTCTAACTTTTTGGGTTCCTTGTATATAGTGGATATTAGCCCTCTATCAGATATAGGATTAGTAAAGATCTTTTCCCAATCTGTTGGTTGCCATTTTGTTCTGTTGACAGTATCCTTTGCCTTACAGAAGCTTTGTAATTTTATGATGTCCCATTTGTCAATTTTTGATCTTAGAGCATAAGCTATTGCTGTTCTGTTCAGGAAAATTTCCCCTATTCCCATGTGCTCAAGGCTCTTCCCCATTTTCCTTTCTATTAGTTTCAATATATCTGGTTTTATGTCGAGGTCTTTGATCCACTTGGACTTGAACTTTGTTCAAGGAGATGGGAATGGATCAATTTGCATTTGTTCTTCTACATGCTAACTGCCAGTTGAGCCAACACCATTTGTTGAAAATGCTGTCTTTTTTCCACTGGATGATTTTAGCTCCTTTGTCAAAGATCAAGTGACCATAGGTATGTGGGTTCATTTCTGGGTCTTCAATTCTATTCCATTGATCTACCTGCCTGTTACTGTATCAATACCATGCAGTTTTTATCACAGCTTAAGGTCTGGAGTGGTGATTCCACCAGAGGTTCTTCTATTGTTGAGAATAATTTTTGCTATCCTAGGTTTGTTGTTATTCCAGATGGATTTGCAAATTGTTCTTTTCAAGTCTGTCAAGAATTGAGTTGGAATTTTGATGGGGATTGCATTGAATCTGTAGATTGTTTTCAGCAAAATGGCCATTTTTACTATATTAATCCTGCCAATCCCTGAGCTTGGGAGATCTTTTTATCTTCTGAGGTGTTCTTTGATTTCCTTCTTCAGAGACTTGAAGTTCTTGTCACACAGATCTCTTACTTGCTTAGAGTCATACCATGGTATTTTATATTATTTGTGACTATTGTGAATGGTGTTGTTTCTCTAATTTCTTTCCCCGCCTCTTTCTCCTTTTGTATAGAGGAAGACCATTGATTTGCTTGAGTTAATTTTATATCCAGCTACTTTGCTGAAGTTGTTTATCAGATTTAGGAGCTCTCTGGTGGAATTTTTGGAGTCACTTAATTATACTATCATATTATCAGCAAATAGTGATAATTTCACTTCTTCCTTAGTACTTCACATTTTTAAATGCACTCCAGTACTCCTCCAACAACTATCTCTGGAACTCACCTACCATGGGAAGTAACTACAGTCATAAGACTGCGTATTATAGAGCCTGTGCCTGGGGCAGAATCCATCTCTGAAAACTCCTGTGTGTCCTTAGGGATGTCTCTTAATTCCTCTGTGCCTTATCTTCCTTTCACCTATATGGTAGAGTAGTAGAGTCCTGAATGAGTTAATTAATGAAAGCATTTAGAATCCGCTTGCTAACAGGGCTCTAATGAGACCTTGTGGGTACCCATGGGGTGTTTTTAAGGGCAGTTTCTGTAGGAAAGAATGGAGAAACTTAAATTTTTTGTTTTCCATTTTTCATATAGAATATACATTTTGTATGTGTGTGCTTGTGTATGCATGTGGAGGCCAGAGGTAGATGTCTACAATCATCCTCAATTTGCTTTTTTACCTTACTCATTGAAACAAGGCCTTTCACTCAAACCCAGAGCTAGCTGATATGACTAGCCTTGCTAGCCAGCTTGATCTGGGGACACCCTGTCCCTTCCTTCCTAGCTGGAATCACAAGAGCGCCCCCACACCTTACATGGCTTCTGGGAATCTGAACTCTGGTCCTGGTGTGTTTGCACAATAAGCACTAAATGGCTGAGCCATCTCCCCAGCCCAAGGAGAAGGTTGTCTAAAGCAACAATGTGCAGTATAGATAACTCTTATACTTTAATTGCTAGTTCAAAATTTTACAAACCGACCTGTCATGTATATTTTGTAGGATATATAAATGAATCTGTTTAACATTCATATAATTTAGTGTGGAGAAAACAGACTCTACTTTTTTAGTGACTTTCAGGTATGCAACATTGTCACTGGCTGCAGTCAGCATCTTTCCTGATGGAATCTGAGTGAAATCACGAAGCTTTCCACTTCCAAACAAATAAAAAGAAAAGGCCATTGGGACCACCAAAAGCTCAGTGTATCCACGTTCACAACTGTCCATCTTCTTGATGAACCAGGCCCTTTATTTATGTGTAGTAGCTTTACAAGATCCTGCCATATTTCCTTGCGGAGCACAGGGATCGTACTGGTCCAGCTTAGTCTGATCCAGGCACAACTTTACTTTGGGCTGACTGCTAACAGGTCGGATAGAGCTGCTTACTTCTTCATGTCCAGGTGGTGTGAGGGTTGATATTGACTGTCAACTTGACTAGCACTAGGATCACCTAGAAAGAACTTCTGGGCATGTCTGTGAGGAATCATCTAGACTGGGTGAGTAGAGATGAGAAGACCCATCCTAAGTGTGGATGGCACCTTTCAGTGCTGGGGTCCTGGACTCGGATAAAAAAAAGAGATGGTGAGCTGAGCGCCAGCATCCACCTTCTGCTTCTTGCCTGTGAGAAACAAAGACTCCCATTCTACCATAGGGGTCTATGTGAGAGTGAGGCAGCTTATGTTTTTTATGACTTTGCAAAGCCTGGTGTTACTCCAGAATGGAAGGTGCTGGCCAAGCACAAACAACCATTTTGTAATCTAAATAAGGGTCCTTCCTCATCTTCCTCATTAGCTGAGTAATCAGGAGAGCCCAATCTCACATGTCACCTGGGCTTCATCTTCCCCTCTGTCGCTCATGTTTGTCTGTTTCTTAGAAAAGACTGTGTGCAGGGGCTAGTTCTTTATCCCTTCTAATAATTACCACCTGATGTTTCCCTATCATTTCCTCTCGGATATAACAAGAGTGAAAGCATGTGTGTCCTGTGGGCATGTCTGATGGATCATTCACTTAATCAATATGTCATGGTGAAGTACTTCTCTGGTTGTGTCTGTTTGGGATTCTAAGTGTCTCTGATGTCTAGGTATCTATGTATCTAGGTTTGAGAAATTTTATGGTGTAATTTCATTGAATAAGTTTTTTATGTGTTCAGTTTTTAATCTCATTTCCTTCTTGTACCCCAGGGCTTCTAAGTTTTAGTCTCTTGATCATGTCTAGGAGCTTGTGGTCATGTTGATTTCATGCTTTTCCAGTTGATGTTGAATATCGAGTTTCCTTGACCTTGACCTCCATCCCATATTTTATCTTCTGCTTTGATGAGTCCATTGGTGAAGTTTCTGCTGTCATTTTTATTTGATTCATCAGGTTTTTAATATCAGACTTTTCTTCTTAAGAATCTCAGATTTCGGGGCTAGCGAGATGGCTCAGTGGGTAAGAGCACCGACTGCTCTTCTGAAAGCCCTGAGTTCAAATCCCAGCAACCACATGGTGACTCACAACTACCCATAATGAGATCTGATGCCCTCTTCTGGTGTATCTGAAGTGTACTTATGTATAATAATAAGAATCTCAGATTTCTTGCTAAGTTTTTCTTCTGTATGTTTTTTTTTTTCATCCACACTGCTGGTTTTCTCAGCCCATTTTTCTGACCTCTTTCTCTGCTCTGTCTTTCCTTTCTGGTCTTAAATTGAATCTGCCTGATTGTTTGTATGTGGATGTCTCACCATCACTTTGGTAGTAAGTTTCCGACATTTTCACTTAGCATCTTACCCATTTCAGTATCTTTGAATTCGGTAGTTGAGACTTGTGATCTTTCGGAGGACTCAGCATGCCTTGCTTTTTCCCTGTGTTCCTTTCCCCCTCATCCCCCACCTCCCTCTGCACCCTGTGCATCCTTTGCCTTGGATGTCTCTTCTGGTTTTATTAGGGATCTTCTCAGGGAGCAGCTTACTCTAGAGAACTCATACCACAGTACCAGAGAAGAGGAACCAAGTGGTTTAGCAGCAATATCATCAAGCCACACAAGAGAGAGACACACACTTAAGACTGGTTGAGATCACCAGTAACTCACAGTGATCATATGCCAGAAAATGAGGCCCTAGTAGAAAACACACTGTGATGTTGACAATTATTAGGTTAATGTAATAGCAGCAAATAAATAATATGAAAGAAGAGAATAGGGGATGGTGGAAAATAGAGGAGAAGTAAGGGTAAATAAATCAAAAGAGAAAGAAAAGAAAAATGATATTGGAAGAGGAGGACAAAATGTTAGAAAATGGACCAAAAAATAGTTTCTCAGTTGTGAATTAGGCAAATGTTCAAAAAGGAGAATAAAAACTAAAAACTGTATTAATATCTTTTTCTGAAACTTCTTCTTGCTGTCAAGAGACTGAACTTTGCCAGACCTGCAGCCAAGCTAATGATATGCCTTGAGATCATGTAAGACCGTGTGTTCAACCTGCTGTCCTACTGTGTGCTTGGTCTATTTAAGTTTAAATTGACATTAAAATAATATAATCAACTTGATTGTGCCTTGAATTTCCATTTGCTTTTACAACCTAAAATAAATGCATAGCTTAACCCTTAAACTATGTATTCATCCATGCGGGGTCCAAAATAATGTAAGCAGCAAATATCCCACAAATATTAAAAACAGTATTTATATAAGTTGGTAACATTGGAGTACAGCTTTTTGTTTTTCTGCCCTTTTAGGAGCCTCATCGCTACCACAGTGATTTTCTGTAGTTCTTTATTTCTTTCTGTCCTTCTTAGCTTGTGACTTTCCTACCATCCAGCCCCCTAACTGCTCAAGCCCTGCCCTAGTCACTTATACTGCTTACACAAGCCATTAGACTCTAATTCCTTCTCTCTCTCTCTCTCTCTCTCTCTCTCTCTCTCTCTCTCTCTCTCTCTCTCTCTCTCTTGATTTTTTGAGGCAGGGTTTCTCTAATTCCTAATGGACCCTGGGTCCTCATTCCAAATTTATAGCACAAGATGGTAATCTTGAACTCGTGAATTATTATTCAAACAAGACTGAACACAAATGGCAGAGGAGGCAAGGCCAAGTAACTACTATGAAAGAGTCCCACCCTCTGTCTCTGGAACATCATTCTCTCTCTGAGAACTCACCTACTATGTTTCAGCCCATCATGCCCAAATGATGTAAAGGCTTTGAGTGCCACACCATAGGCTCATCAGTCTTACCAGGACACTAAGGTTTATGCTGTGTTGAATTTGTAGTGGACATGGAGCTGATGTCTAATAGACAAGTCTTCATTAGTAGTTTCTCTTCCTTAGCACCAGGGTCTCTGCTGGTCATACTTTGTTTTGCTATCTCTGAGTTGGGCAGATTCTCTTACCTTTCCAAGACTCAGGAGTTCATACCCCCTGAGGGTGTGGCTAGCTGGAGGTTGTCCTCCAAGTGCACTGGGAGTCTGGGAAGCAACCACAGCATTGAGGTCTGGGAAAGAGATAGACAACCTAGCTGTTTTCAAAGCTTTGGGGACATTTGAAATGATAATCACCCCTATGAAGGCATGAACTTCCCAGTTGCCCAGCTCTAAGGCCTCTGCAGCAGCCAGGTGGCTCCAGAGGATGATCCATCTACTGACATCAGGTTCAAGGTTGCCAAATGCTACTTGTTCTTAGTCTAGGAGATCTGCTCCCATCATCCAGGGCAAAGTTACATATCCACTGCCAGAGCAGAGCCTCTTGCAGCTTGTTGTTCTTTCATGCTTGTCAGAGTCTAGTTCTGTCTCCAGGGCTGTGTCTCATCCTGGGGCTACAGCAGATTATACACAGACTCCCTAACCATGATCTTAGACCCCAGGAGTAGCTCAGTTTTGAACAATGAATCCCTTTCTCAAGGTGGAGCCGGGTCACTGCCCTCCCAAACATAGGGAATGGTAAATTAGGATTCTTTCCATTACTGAGCCATCCACTGTCTCACTAAGCAGAATTACATTGAAGGTTTGTGAATATGGAGCCCCTCCCAAGGGTAGGATTATCAGCCTCTTTTCATGACAGCTGCCCAGCTTGCCTTTTGGGTGAGATCTCTTCCTCTCCAGCACCAGGCTGGACCTTTGTCACATCTAGAATCACTCTTTTTCAGTGTGTCCTTTCCTCTGCACTTTTAGGAACCTCACCCTTCCGTGGTGATTTTTCTGAAGCTCCTCCGTTCTTCCCTTCTTATACTGTGAGTCTTCCCCTGAGCCCAGTCATGTAGGACAGTGTCTGGCCCACCATCTCCCAATCTCCTTGCAATGGGTTGGAATGCACATGTAGCTGTAGCTTCTTGCAGACGCACTGATTTTAATTCATCTATAAAAAAAAATCTCAAAATTTGGTGATAAGACCTTGGTAGTAGATGCCACACCTTCCTCTCACCACTCCTGAAGTATTTAGAATAGTTCCTGGGATCAAGTGGGCCTATCTAATAACTGTTTGCTAATATGGATATCATGGGTCCACGGAATGACATTGGTAAAGCCAGCAGAATTCTAAAGGTTCAGTTCAGTTGGGGAGTCACAAATGTGCATCTCTGGAATCAGTGGGAGTGGATGCTATGTCACAAGTCTATACAAGTCAGAAAAGAGAGAGAGAATTTACACATGACAAAGGCTATGAGAGGCTGAATGTCGAGTGACTTTTCAAGGTCATATGACTAGTAGCAATATTAGTGGGCTAGAGAGGAATGTTAGCCAGTTCTTTCTGGCTCAGGCTACTTGATCTCTGAATCTTCAAAGGCAGCTTGTTTAGCATGGTTGGCCCTTGTTCCTAGCTGCAGAATGTAAACAGAGTGACTAAAGCTCTTCTCCCATGGTGTGTGTAAATGGCCATCATACATCCCACCTTCATGAAGGCATCTGCTTTGAGGCCATAAAAGTCCCGCAAAGAGCAGATGGGCCCTGTCCCAATTCTCAGGCCAGCAGCAGGGAATGGAGCCAGGACCAGGGTGCCTTCTCTTTAATGGCTCTGTCAGCAACACAGCCATCTGGGGCTACAGCAGCAGAAAACAAGTTTCAGCACCCACATAGCACGGACCAGCACCTACATAGCATGGACCAGCACCCACATAACATGGGCCAGCACCCACATAACGTGGACCAGCACCCACATAGCATGGGCCAACACCCACATAACATGGGCCAGCACCCACATAGCATGGACCAGCACCCACATGGCATGGACCCACGTAAACCCTCCATAAAACACCTGGTAAATTCATGGTAGTTATTGTGAACGAGCATCAAGTTAGACCACCCTCATGCTGTCATTACACCTTAACATTGTTTTACTTTCTATTACATATTGGTGGGAAACACTCTAAAAGTTGTATGTCCAATCTTTTGTTTAAAATTTAATATAGAATACACTTTTAGTTAAGTTTGGGTGCTTTTCTTGTTTTGGGACAAGAAGTTTTTGCTTTCTTTTGTTAGTTTTTTTTTGTTTTTTTGTTTGTTTGTTTGTTTGTTTTTTGGTTTTTCGAGACAGAGTTTCTCTGTGTAACCATGGCTGTCCTGGAACTCACTCTGTAGACCAGGCTGGCCTCGAACTCAGAAATCCGCCTGCCTCTGCCTCCCAAGTGCTGGGATTAAAGGTGTGCGCCACCACCACCCGGCCTCTTTTGTTAGTTTTTTGGTTGCTTTTTGTTTTTGTTTTGGGGTCGCCTGTAGCCCAAACTGATCTCAAAATCACTGTGTACCCAAGGATGACCTTGGACTTCTGATAGACCTGGTTTAATATGGGGTTTGGATCATTCATGCTAGGCAGGCACTTCACCAAATGACTACATCCTTAGCCCATAGATAAAATCATTTTAAGAACAAAAAAAAAGATTTAAACCCAATGAGGTTCTAGCACTTTTTTTGTAGCCAATCAGAAAAAGCAAAATGTCAAGTATACTATTGCAGTATTTTGAGGTTTACTTATAAAAGTCACTACCTGGGGATCGGAAATAAGACTGGGTACCGACTGCTCATATTCTCCAGGCTCCTGCAAGACCCTCTCTATTACTGTTCTTCCATGCTGTCTGCTCTTAGCAGTTAGGAGCTGGGTAATGTAGCTCCTGGACATGGTTATGCCATCTTCATTACCCTCTCATTCTGAATCTCACCCAACACTACCATCAAAGCTAATGGTAGACCTCAAAATTATCTTCATTCCTAAATGATTTACATTCCAGGTCCCTCAAGGGAGGAATGGGGAAATACTACTTGCCAGAGATAGGCTTGAAAACATAAGATGGAAGCATTTAAAAATCCAGTGTCAATACAGTGTTCTACAGAGTTTCTGGCTTAGAATTTGATGCAATCAATCAATACAGAACCAAAGTTTTTAAAAATTCTTTTTTATTTTTGAGAAATGTCTTTATATATGAGGATGTCTGTGTGTAATGTGAGCTCAGTGTCTAAGGCGGCCACAGGAAAGGATCTAATCTAAAGCTGGTGTTGCAGGGTTGGGAGCACCTGAGGGTGATGCTGATGCATCACTTGATGCTGGGCACTTAACTCGGGTCCTTTGGAAAATAAGTAAGTGCTCTTAACTGCTGAGTCACGTCTCCAACCTCAAACCTTGTTTAATATGTAAAAACTGGCCCAACATTTTCTTACTTTGTGAGTAATGTGCTAGAAATTGCTTCATCTCTCAACAGCAGGGCAGCACTGTCCACACATGTTCTTCCTTTCTGTTGGTTGCCATCTCTTAAATCCAACCACATCTCCAGATTGTTCACAGATGACATGTTTAACCCTTACAAAGCATGGTTACTTCTCTGGCTATGACAAAATGACACAAGAAGCAGCTTGAGGAAGAGAAGGCTCAGTTTCAGAGGGATTTGAGCTGTCTGCGGCAGAGCAGGCAGGGCCCACAGGCCCTGTGTGAGCAGTAGGAATGGCAGCTTGTTCAGTTGGCATAGACAAGGAATCAGAGAACCGCTGTAACCAGGAGCTTTAAGGTTGTGCCTGAACTGTCTGCTTCTGACAGCTAGGTCCCGACTCCTAAAACATAGCAACTCAACCTGGGACAAAGCTTGCAAAACCTAAGTCTGTGAGGGACAGCTCAGATTCAAGCCACAACATCGACATGGAGTTTGCAGCCAAGCTCACCTCTGACCTTTGCCTGAGTGAAGCTTTTCTAGCTTCTGTGGGCTGGACATACTAGAGTGTGTTCCCAAGTGTGTATATGTTGGAGACTTGGTCCTCTGTTTGAGAATGCTGGGAGCTGGTAGCACCTTTAGGAGCCAGAGCACAGGGCAAGATAATTAGTCATTGGGGGTGCTGACCTTAGAAAGGACTAATATAGTTCCAGTGAGAGGGTTTGTAGTCACTCTCCTCTGACCCCTGCTCTTTTTAGCATCCTGTCTCACTGTGTGGTTACCCACTCTACATCCATTGCCACCAACAATCATCCAGCAAAAGGAGACCTCGCCAGACCTCGGAACCACATGCTTAAGCTTTTCAAACTGTGATCTCAAACTTTTCTCTCTATATAGTGAGGCTTTGGATATTTGTAGCAATGAAAAAATGCCAAACTTATGTTTATTCTATGTGATATATTACAACTATACCCTTAGGGGTGAGAGGAGAAAGGGAGAGAGAAAGATTGGAGACAGTATTGTGCTGTGAAGTCCGAAGTGGTCTCCAATTCATGATGTACCTGCCTCAGCTTGAATTACAGGATGAGCAGCATTTCAGCACTGTAATTGATGGCCATGTTAAGCAGTGAAATCATCCATTAAAAGACAAAAAAAAAATGTGTCAGTAAATAAACCACAAAAGATTTTGGAGATAGCCAGGCGGTGGTGGCACATGCCTTTAATCCCAGCACTTGGGAGGCAGAGGCAGGCGGATTTCTCAGTTCGAGGCCAGCCTGGTCTACAGAGTGAGTTCCAGGACAGCCAGGGCTACACAGAGAAACCCTGTCTTGAAAAACCAAAAAAAAAAAAAAAAAAAAAAAAAAAAAAAAAAATTGGAGATAATATATAATTTTAACTGTAATTGGTCTTTAGAAGTAATTTTTTTTTTTTGCTTAATTTCTTTGTACCTTTTAGTATTTGCTACCTTTTGCCTGTCTTTTTCATAAACTGAGTTAAGGGAAAAATCGCTACCCTGGGTGGGGGTGAGTAGTATACAGACGTTACACAATGATAGCAATGGTGAGGTCAGACTTTGAAAATTGACCCAAACAGCAGATTTAAATAACTAAATAGATTCTAAAAACTAAAAATTTCACAAATCAACCATTTGCTCCTAGATAAATTGCATGTAGGAACAATACATATGGTTTTAGCTGTTCAAAGAAAGATTTCAGAAAACATAAAGTTTACTTTATTACTACGTGTAATGCTTCCAATCAAAATAGCACCTGAGAGGAGCTGGGCGGTGGCTCAGTGGGTGAAGAGTCGTCCGCTCAAGCCTACGAGCCTGATTTTGAATCCAAGCATCTATATAAAAAGCCAAGAATATTTGCACACTTACAGTCTTGATGCTGGAAGGGCAAGGACAAAAGGCTTCTGGATCTCCTTGGTCACCGTGCGTAGCCAAACTGGCAAACCCTTAGTTTTAATTGGTGATAAGTCTTGTCTCAAAAAATAAGGTGGAGAGCTACTGAGGAAGACACTTGCAGTTGACCTCTGCCCTCCACATACATGCACATAATTATGTACATGCACACATTAAGAGCACGTAGAAACTTAACCTTCTAATAAGGATGCGCACGTTTTCAGGTTCTGCTTGAAGGGGTTTCACATTAAGAAATCAGATGACTTTTTTAATCCCTTAGGTAGGTACTGTACAAAGGGAAAATGTCAGGCCCTCAACAGGAATCTGTAACCACTACATGCTTAGATAGAGATTTGGGCGGTTTCTTTGGGTTTGCACGAATTCTCGGCAGTGATGAATTATAACTCATTTTAAAGAAAACCTCCAAGTGTAGCAAAAGAGCCTAGAAACCGTGGTAGCCTGCTGCACCCTGCTCCTGCCCCTCCCTGCAAAGGAACCTAGCAACCGCGGCAGCCTGCTGCACCCTGCTCCTGCCCCTCCCTGCAAAGGAACCTAGAAACCGTGGTAGCC
>NW_022196899.1:25722092-25729731 GCF_008632895.1 Mastomys coucha
CCTGCCCCTCCCTGCAAAGGAACCTAGAAACCGTGGTAGCCTGCTGCACCCTGCTCCTGCCCCTCCCTTCTGCGGGGACCATAGTGCTATTGCATATTCTGCTCAGAAATGAGCAGTAGAAATACAGTGTTGCTTCTGTAAACACAGGAGGACTGAAATCACATTCATCTTAGGTAATGCCATTTCCCCATAAATCTTTCTTAACAGATATTATTTATCTGAGTCAATATTTCCTGCTTTCTACCTACAGTCTACCCCATTAGTTCTAATTCTATGAAACAAAAGACAAATCTTCAAGTGGGAGAAATGCAGTTGTATACAAATTTACCCTCTTGCAAATGTTTAAAACAAGGACAGGAAGCAGCCACATTCTTTGTCAACACATCACAAGTACGGTCTCTATACCACTTGCTAATAATCTTCTCCTCTGAAACCTTTTGAGCTGAGCCCCACAGTTCAAATCACTCTCATCTTTCATCTTTCATGTCCCATTAAACCTGCTTAAAGCATTCAACTCTTTTCCTAGTCCAAAGACCAGATCCTATCATCGATCTGCATAGTCAGGCCTGGCCCTGAAATACTCCTCTTCTGGTACCAGCCTCTGTCTTAGTCAGTGTTCTGTTGCTGTAAAGAGACACCATGACCACAGCAACTCTTATAAAAGAGCATTTAGTTGAGGCTGGCTTATAGTTTCAGAGATTTAGTCAATTCTCATCCTGGCAGCACACAGGAAAGCATGGTACTAGAGATGTAGCTGAGAGTTCTACATATGATCCACAGAAAGCATGAAGAGAGAGATTCAGGACTTGGAGTGATATTTTTGAAACCTCAAAACCTACCCCACAATGACACATTTCCTCCAAAAAGGCCACACCTCTTAATCCTTCCAAGTAGTGCTACTTCTTAGTGACTAAGTATTTGGATCTATAAACCTATGTGTGGGCAGGGGTGGGGGAATTCTCATTCAAACCACCACAAACAGCAAGGTTGGTAATAAAAAAAAAAGTGGTGGGCAACTGAAAGTGACCACCTTTAAGAGATGGGCGAGAGCCAGGTGTTATGTTGCACACCTATGACATTCACACTAGAGATGCCACAGCAGGAAGACTGTGGGCTCAAAACCAACCTAGCCTATAGGCTACGTAGCCAGATCTTCTCTAAAAAATGTAGAAACAAACAAATAAAAAGATAAGAAAGAACCAAATCTTGAATGTGGCCAAGGGAAGCTCTTGATGGAAGCAGTGATGCCCATTTCATGAGGAAACACAAGAGAGGTAAAAGCAGAGGTTAGTGGACTGTGCAGATAGAGTAGAAATCAAGGTCATCTACCAGGGAACTCTGAGAGTCTTGACAAGAGGCAAGGAATTAAACTGACTGTTCCAAAGGAAAAGACATTGAAGTCACTAGTGACCTTCAGTTGAGTGTTAAAATTTATAGTCATGCTTTAATAAATCCTAAGTCAAGCTGAGTGGCTCCTTTCCATGCTAAGACTACTGCCACAGAATCAGAAAAGAAAGCAGCTTTCGCAAAGGGTTGGTTAGTCAGAGAAGGACAATGAAGAGAAAATGAAGCCAAGAGGTTGGGGGTGTATTCGAGGGGTGAAATATAATAAAGACTATTGAATGAATTAAGGAGAGCAGCAAAGACAGGAAGCAGAAGCTGACAGATCTTTTCAAAAGTTAGTGTCACTGAGTAGGAGGAATTGTGTCTTTTAATCCTCAGTAGCTTCCTGTAAGAAATGGAAGCCAGACACATCACTTCAGAGTGGTGGGTCAATCACTCAAATTGGAAGTCAGAGATTATGGGTCATGTTATATACTTCTGCACCTCTGAGGAACATGGCTTGAAAAGCCCTTCGATGCTTGTTTCACTGTCTAAGCAAGAGGGAACCCTCATAAGGAAGGCAATGGTCACAAGGTGATAGTCATTTTCGGGGAGGATGACAAGGAATATATAGAACTCACTCTCAAGCAGAAAAGCACATGAAATGCAAGCTTTGTTAATATTACTTTATAGGAAATGACATCAAGGCTCAAGAAAACTAAGTGACCTAGGAAAGCCAGAGTGATGAAGCTGGAGTTCCTTGATTTATGGACCTCCTGTTCTTTCCATCACCACCAATTTATCATTTTGCCAAACAAACACAAACTCTACATCCTATTTGTCAGAAACACATGACTTTGCATATTTCCATCTTTGCACAAATAAACTCAAGGGTCACAGTCATGTACTCAATTATAAACTGGTTTGTTACCAATGAAGCAGTTATCTTTAACCCATTACAAAATATATTTCTTGAGTCCAAAGAATGGGAGTTAGGGACTAGTGATGTAGTTCAGTTGGTGAGGCTCTTGCCTTGCATGCACAGAACCCCATGTTTGATCCCCAACACTATATAAACCAGGCACAGTGGAGGATATCTACAATCTCAGCACTTATGGGATAGAAGTAGGAGGATCAGAATTCAAGATGATCTTCAGCTGCACTGCAGTTCAAAACAGCCAGGGATTCATGAGACTCTGTCTTTAAAACACCATCAACAAAAATTATGAGGATCAGGATGAGTTTACCTTGAGTATTAATGCCCAGCACAAATTCCCTGACACCCGTGTAGTTGCAAGAGCAGTCCTCAGTGCAAATGCTGGAAGTTCTTTTGTCTGTATAACTCAGAGTGACATATACATGTATTGATACTAAACCTTACCAAAGAAGGGGAAAACCTCCACCTGCCCCAGACCATGGACTCATGACAGGAGAAGACAGGGGTAGAAGCAAAAGTTTGAATTATCGTTTGCTTGGGTGGTTAATTGTACCAGCACAGGCCAGCTGTAGCATTCATGTGACCTCAGAAAAAGCAAATCAACAAGAGCAATCCTAAATAAAGAACAGTAAGAAAAAGAGGAACTATGTGTTTATCACACCCTCCCGCCCCCCCCCCAACCCCTGTCCCCGTTTACAATTGGTTCAATCAGTGTTAAGACACTCAACCTAAATTGCTCCCTGCTGTCCACAAACTCTACTATACTACTCGGGTAATGGTAGTCCTGGCCTCTTGTAAGATGAGAACACAGTGGACAGTGATACTCAGAACCCACAGTCCTTTTTAAGGGCATTGCTGCTGCCATGAGACAGCCACTAGGTCCTTTCCATTGCTTATCACCCTACCATTGTGAGCTAGCCCTGTTAGCTCTTCTCTGCTGCACATGGGGGTCCGTGACTGAAGGGATGCCTGATCCAACCTTGTTCATTTTCTCCTTTATAAAGTAAAACCACTTCTCCTCCCTCCCTGGCCTTCCTGTCCTATCTTTTACTTTATTTTCATGAAGAGAACCTGAGAGATGATAAAAAGGGTAACTGTGATTCAATTTGCCTCCTACAACAACCTGTCATGGTTTCTCCTCCCATAACCCCACCCACATTCTCAGTCAGACATCCAGGCCTGCTTTTCATCAGCTACTAAAATGAGTGTAGGGTAGGGGTGGGGTCTGAATGTGTGTCCGTGTACAGTTTCTCTGAATGTGTACATTTCTACGTAATCTGTGTGCATGCATAATCTCCCCCTGCACCCCCCCTCTCTATATGTGTGTGTGTAAAGGTCTCAAAGAAAGGCCAGAACTTTTCTGAGGATCCAGCACCCCACACAACCTCTTCATGTATTAGCTATTTCTCTTCTTGTTGTGACCAATTGTGCAACAAGAAAGGACTTAAGAGAACAAGAGTTATTTTGGCTCATGGTTTGAAAGGACACAGTCATTGTGGCACAGAAAGACTGGTAGTGGGACAGTGGAGCATTGTGTCCACATCAGGAAGCAAAGAGGGACAGATGCAGGTAACCACTGCTCTCCTCTCCACTCAAACCCGCCTACCTCTTTTTTTTTATTCAGTGTAAGACCTGAGTCAATGGTCTTACATTGGCAGGTCTTCCCTGCTCATAACACTGCCTTTTTCCTTCTCTCTATCTCCATCTATAAAATCTCATTCAGGATTAATCATATGAGCCCTGAGAGAGAGAGAAATGGGTTCATGCCTCTTCTGTGAGATGGCACATCCATCACTTACCCCCATAAACCCGCTACATCAGACTAATTCATCGCACAGGACTCTTATCAACATCCTTTCTCCTTTGTTCTAGTCACATCTCTACAGCATCTGCATTCACTTGGTCTGTTTCCCCAGGAATATATTCACTCATTGACCGTGGCATACAGGTAGGATATGCACTAAAGCAATATATTCAAAGATTCCTGTAGTAACCAATAAGCATTGTTCTCAGCATTCAAACCTTGATGCCTGGATCACCTACTACAACAAGATCTCTAAGCTGTTTTCCCATGGCTCTACTTTCTCTCCTTCTCCACAGACCTTAGAATACTCAGTGCTTTACTTCATGCCCACCCCAGATCTGCCCAGCATAGCCACCATCCATGTTTGCATCTTGCAAATTATATCCCTCAAAGATGTAAAAGCTCCAATGCCCTAAGAGCAACATGATTACAGACTACAGTCTAAATGTTGGTTTTCAATCCAATCAATGACTTGGGGATGAGGTGTAGATCCTGTATGTTTTTGTTTTCTGTGCTGTGAATTTTAGAAAGTAAAATTCAACATCTTGGCTGGCAGAAAATAGAAAGAACAGCGCAGCAGGAGGTATGGATTTTCAAAGGTCAAGAAGCCTTGCTGTCAGGACACCAGCTTTGCCATTTCACTTTCCCAGAGGGGTCCTGCCCGTCCTGTGGAGAGACAATGAGTCTCCTCAGGCAGCAGGTCTGCATTTCCTTTTCACAGATCCTACTGACCTGTGTCTTAATTCCCCTCAGATAACATTAAGAGTAATCAAAGAATAATGTATCTGCCTCACCGAGCAAATGAAAAGGGAGCAGGCTCATCAATGTGGTGCTTCTAATTTTTCATGTACAGCATAAGTGAAAAACAAAACAAAATAAGACAAAATAAAGAATAAGCAAACAAAAATCCAGACACCAAGACAAGTAAAAATAATGAGTGGATGTCCAATGATGCCCTAGGGCTGAGCAGCAATACCACAACAGTATGCAGTTCCCCCAAGGGACTGGTTAGTGATCCAGCAAGACAAACCCAACAAGCACCACCAGTCCAGTTCCATCTCTGTCTCCTTGCCCTGCAACCCCCCAACTCTCACCCCCCGGGGTGAAACTGAAGGTTAGCCTTCCATTCTCTGGGCGAGAGCTTGTCAGTTTTCCAAATCTGCCTTCCCTCAGTGACCTTATCAATTTGGCTTCCCACACCTGCTGTGTGTACAGACCCCGATTCACCCAGAGTTCACTAGAACCATTTTCTATGTTGGATTAAGGTAGATATGACATAAATATACTTTCAGGTTCACTGAGGGTCCTCAAAGCTCACGTGACCTCATAAAAGTCCATTTTGTCGTGGGACATGGTTTGTCTTAAGTGACCAGTTCTCATACCTTGAGATAGTAAAATGGAAAAGAGCCACACCTGTCTGCTTGCTGAGGTCTGACCCAGCTAAAATCACTGAAGGGATAGATAGGTAGATGATAGATAGATAAGGAGGACAAAAAAGGAAAGAAAGAAGGAACAAAGGAAGAAAGGAAGGAAGGAAGGAAGGAAGGAAGGAAGGGAAGGAGGAAGGGAGGAAGAAAGAAAGAAAGAAAGAAAGGATCAAATTAAGTCAGAAGGATGGTACATGGAGATATATATGTATATATATATATATGTATATATACATGTATATATGTATGTATGTATGTATATACATGTATATATATATATATATACACACACACACACAAACACAGAAACAAGGAACCTCAAATTACCATGATACTAGGCATCTACATAATGGCCAGCAAAGAGCTTCCAAAGGCCTGGGTGATCAGAAGGTGAGGATCAACTTTGGCATTGTTCAAGACAAGGATGTCTCTTAATTGTTTTTATTTACATCATAAATGTCACATGTTTCTAATAAAAAGTTTTGAGACAGTAAATACCATTTTTAGCCACCTAAAAATGCTAACCCATCATAAAACGGCTCCCAGTGAAAAATTTCCCCCTAAGTCAAAAATCAGGTTAAAATTTGTGAAAGTGCTTTAGAGAGCTGCTAGTCATTTCAAAAATGACCTAAACAGTTTACTGATGCTGATATTTGCATAAAACCTTTGTTGCTAGGCACCTATCATGCATTATCTCCTTTAGCCACAGCCATACTGCAGGTACTTGGCTGGCTTCATCCACCAAAGGAAACTGGGGCTTCCAGAAAATACGCGTGTACTGTAGCACCACAGAATCTACCCTGGGACCTCAGGCTTTATGTCTTGCCAGTACTGAGATAACATTGTGGGCAAACAAAGATTCTTACAGACACAAGAGAAGCCGGACGGACACTCACAAAAATCATTTTATCAAATCCAGCCCACTCTGCTTTTGTTTTAAAGAATGTCTCTGGGCACTCATTTGTGACCATCCATGTCTGCCTGCTGCACTAATTGCTTTCCTCACTGCTCTGACCCCACACAAGCAATTTAAAGAGAGAAAGGTTCATTTGAGGTTACCATCCACCATATCCTGGACGTCACCATGTCAGGCTGAAGGAAGCTGGCCATGGGTATCCATCCAGTCAGAGAGTGAGGAATACTGATGCTCAGGTCCCTTTCTACTTTGTGTTTAGTCCAGGAACCCAACCAAGGCGTCAGTACCACTGCTTTAGGATGGGTCTTCCCACCTCAGCCACCTTATCTAGATAATCCCTCACAGACACAGCTCCAGGCTCATCCCCTTGATGACTCATGCCGTCATCAAGTTGGCAGCCCGTGTTAGCCATCACCCCTACTAACAGCAAAACCCTGTTGTCCTTCTAGAATCGTCTTGCACTTTGCTTTGTCTCACACACCCTGCAGCCACTTCACAGCCAGTCCTGTCAGTTGACCTTCAAGGTGGACCCAGCACTTGACCCTGCCTGACTCTGGTCAACTCTAGTTGATTGTGTCTGTACTCTCAGAAAAGGATTCTTGCTCCTACCCTTTTCCTGTCTAGCCATTCTCCACACACCAGCTGTGTGGGCTCCATTGCAGTCAGTATCCATCCTGTCCTATGATGCTCAAGGCTCTCCCTACAAATCCTGGCATTGGTCTGCAGCCCTTTTGGCATCTTACTTCCTATAATTCACTAGTGCTTCTAGTGACTTCTATTTGATTCCCTTTGCTCCAGCCACCTTAGCCTCTGTTCCTCAGAAATAACAGATACAGTATCACTTCAGTGTTCAGACTGTCAGGCCTGCCTTGACAAAGACACCTGCTCTTCTTTACTTCATAGCTAACTAGAACCTACTGACTAGACCCTACTACCAACCTACTTCTGGCTAAGCCCTCCCACCTCCCTCCCTAAGGCCTCCCTCCCTCTAACCTCCTTCTTTACTTCTCTCCCACCAACCCTCCACCTTCCTCTGAGTAACCTCCTGCCCTCTAGCTAACCCTCCTTCCTTCCATGGTCCTAACCCTCCCTCCTTCCATCTGGCTAAACCTCCCTCTCTCTAACTGACCCCCTCCCTTTGACTAACTCCTTCCCTCTGACTAATCTCCCTCCTTCCCTCTGACTAACCCCCTCCCTCTGACTAACTCCCTCCCTCTGACTAATCTCCCTCC
>NW_022196899.1:25730272-25761027 GCF_008632895.1 Mastomys coucha
ACTAACCCCCTCCCTCTGACTAATCTCCCTCCCTCTGACTAACCCCCTCCCTCCCTCTGACTGACCCCCTCCTTCTGACTATTCTCTCTCCCTCTGACTGACCCCCTCCCTCTGACTATCCCTCTTTCCCTCTGACTAAGCTCTCCTATCCCTTTTTTCTTTTCACTTCACTTCCTTTAGGTTCTTCACAAATGTCAGTTTATTAGTGAGGCCACTAGCATAGCTACTATTCACAGTCCCAACACATGAGTGATATTTTTCCCACTCACCACAGCCAGTTGAGAGGACAGACTTACAGTCTTTGCCTTCTCTTTATCTCTATTTCTAAATGTGCTAGGTTGAGATATACAAAATTACCATCTTGTCTACAATTTCATGTTGCTTTGTAGTTTTCTGGGAATCTCTGTTTTTCTCTACTGTATGTCCTGTGCAGGTAATTAGTGCTTGCTTTGTATACAGCAGGTGTTTGGTGTGTGCCTGTTAACACCAATGTCTGAGGCAGTTTTAATGAACAAGAGCACAGAGGAGTGAGGAGTGCCTTGCCCGTCAGACAGTAATCAGCTCCCTCTGGGCCTAATTGAGCCTGGCTTGCTTGAGGACTGGAAATCAGCTGGCCTGAACTATCCTTGAGGTTTCCTGGGACTCAGAAGCCAACTGTGCTCACAATTCTTATGTCTTGCTACTTCAAAGACTTCAAATCTTTGCATTTCATTGACAGTTTCAGAAGAGATGGTATGGACAGCTTTATGCTTGTGAATCTCTTAGACACTCCACACAGGACTTGGAAACCTGTGGATAGAACAAAGCTGCTTCCAGATCCCAGCCTTGTGTCTCTTTCCAGTGTGAGGAGTAGGGGGAGAGAGAAGCCCGAATGTCCCCACCCCTGCCTCAGAGAGCCCTAACTGATCTCAGTATATATTGGATATGTTTCATTTCCCATTTATTATTCTCTTGTAATTTTCTCCACTCAATGCTTTCTTGGTGATCAATACAACCTTTATGTATTTGCAGAAAATTATTTCTTTACTGAAGTAAGTGCTCAATAATTTCAGGCTTGATTCTTCTGAGTCCAAGTCTAGCATAATAAAGAGGCTGCACCACCTTTGTTCAGAACAATGCATTTTTTACAGAATGGGTGCTCACCACCAGGACAGTCACCCCCAAATGCAGATCAGCCACTTCTTCCCCCACTCCTCTGACTCCCTAATATACCAGATCTGCATGCCCTTCAGGACTCTGGGAGTTCACTAGGACATTTTTTTCTTACTGGCTCAATTACCAAGCTGCATGAAGTTAAGGGTCCCTACCCTCTCTGGTTCTCATCTGCTGACCAGAAGCCACCATTTCCCCATTTTCCCAATGAATTCACATTCAGAAGTACCAACTGGGGGCCAGCAAGATACCTCAGCAGATAGAGTTCCCTGCCTGCTGCTAACACTGTTGACCTGGGTTCACTCCCTGTTACTCACATGGGAAAAGGTGAGACATCCAATTCCTCAGCCACTGCAGTACAAGGCTTTGTGCTTCAGCTCATGTTTTGTCTGTTCCTGGTACTATTACAAAATGGTACACGCTGGTGACTTTTAAAGGAGAGAAGTTTACTGAGAAGTTCATAGCCCAGGTGCTAAACTGTGTCAAATGAGAATTTTCCTCTGATGGTAACTCCTCAAGGTAACATCCTATACATTACAGGACATTCTCTTGTTTCCTCTGGTCTCTGGAACAGCCTCACTTCCTGTGCTCTTCACATTTAGATGGGACACAAAGTGAGCCAAGCGTTAGAGTGAGCTAACTAGTGAGTGTAATCTTTTTTAAAAGAGAGGGGTGAAACCAAGCAGCACCTGGCCTCAATCCTCACAGGAGTGGCTTATATTTCTCTTCACCCTGTTGCTCCTTCCTCATGAATAGGGTTATGAACAGAGATTTAGGTCCCTTGAAGTTAAAAGTTCACTAGGGAAAGGACACGAGCACTCTGTCCATGCTCCTGTAGCTGGGTCTTCTGAAGACAGTCTCAACTGACTCAAGTTCAAGCACCATCACCCACTGTTCTTTACGCCCCATTTCACAGCCTCACCAATTTCCTTCATGTCTTATCTTTGAGGCCTAGAGCAGGCCCAGTTGAAACCACTGGCACCTAGTTTTGGTGGCCCATTGGTTCATCCCTTAGAGAGCTAACCTTCTGCTTAAATGGAGGAAGAAACCCAGAAAGGAAGGTAAGACTCTGGAGCTCTGCAGTTACAAAGACAGCATTAATCCTGCTCACAAAAACTCTGCTCTCTGACTCACCCTCTGAAGTCCCACCTCAGAAGTACCCATGAAATTCAGGTGACATTCAGACAAAGGCTGGGCACGTAGCTCAGTGAGTAGAATGCTTGCCTGGCATGCTCTTTCACCACCAGCACCTTATGAACCACTGTGGTAGTACACACCTGTAGTCCTAGGACCGAGGAAAAGTAAACTGGGAGGTCAAATGTTCTAGGTCATTCTAAGCTACATATTAAATTTGAGACCCATCTGGGAAACAAAGAGAGAAGAGAGAAGTAACCTACTCTTAATAGCTCTAGATTAAATAGATTTTTAGTAATTATATTACACTAAAAACATTAGATTCTTTAACTGGAAATAACTTCTTGAGAGAAGTTACCTGCTGTCATCACACATATTAAGTAAAACATGAATGTTTTGTACCAAACAAGCACACTGCAGAGAACGTGAGGAATGGTTTGATGTGAGGAACATGGCTCTTGTCAAGCAGGCTGTTCCTGACATAAACACAAATTCATTTACAAATGACAAGGCAAAAAATAAAATTAGACCGTTCGGCTTGAGTCTTGATACAGGAAAATATGGAGGACAGCTCAAGGACTTATCCTCCAGACTCCCAGGAATGTGAGCCAAACTACAGCATCCCGTATAGAGCCAGAGGAAGGCGGATGAAGTCACACTCTTCACCTGGACTCCTCCAAGCATCATCTGATGCCTGCCTTCACCACCCACAAGCACTTTGAAAATTCTTTCATTTGCACATGAGAGTATGGCCAGTCTGAAACTTTCTTCTGAGCCTTAGCGGGTGTCTATGGCCTGCAGTACAGAAAGTTTCCACCTTTGCTCTCCCAGCCTCTTCCACATTCCACCCAAGCCCTTTCCAAAGTGCTTTCCATCTTACTATATCCCCCCTGTTGGTAGGTGACACAACTCTCCCTGGCTCCCAGGAACTGAACTGCCTGGAAATAGAGTTCTAAGCAATTCAATTCCTCTATTTCATTTAACCCAATTAGTCATCCAGTCCTGACCCTATACTTTCCAAATACTTAATCATCTTTCATTCTCTCCCTCAGATCCTCCTTGGATTGTTTCTGTGACATTTAATCTTGCTTCTACTTTCATCCCTATTCAACTTACCTTCTTCACTGTCTTCAGATGTGTATGTGTGTGTGTGTGTATATGTGTGTCTGACATATATATACATATATAATGTGTATATATATAGTGATCACATGATTTACTTCTTTGACTAAAAATATGAAAATATGTAATTGACATCAATGTAAAAATTAGGGGTTGGCGAGATTGCTCAGTTGATGAAGTGCCAGCTGCCCAAGCATGAGAACTTGAGTTCTACCACCATCACCCACCTAAAAAGCTAGGCATGGTGGTTTGCACTTAATCTCAATGCTGGGAAGATAGAAATAGGAGGAGGACCCTTGCAGCTCACTGGCCAGCCAGCCTTGCCAAATGTGTGAGCCTTAGTACTTAGTGAGAGATGTTGTCTCAAAAAATGGAATAGGACCACACCCAAGGTTGACATCTGATTACCACATGAACACATACATGGACACATGTGCACATGCAAACAATATATGCAGACAATAATGATGAAGATGATGATGATGCACCGGACATAGTAGCTCATATCCCTAATCCCAGCTGTGTAGAAAGAAGACTTAATCAGGGCGGTCACTTGAACCCAGAACTGGACAAGACTCCATCGCAGAAAACAAAAAGTCAAACCAAAAATATTTAAAAGGATTAGTTCATAATAGGACTCTACCTTCTTCAAAATGTCAGACCTCTGCCTACCTTTGCAGCACTATAAGAAATTTCAAGAGATGATTCATCCTTCAATTCCCCTTATGAACCTAGCTTCTTTACCAGCCAGAAACATGAACATCATCTCAAGATGCCTAAATAGAAAACACAATAGGGTTGTCATCTTCTGACCAATCAAGTGACAATGGAAGAGCCATACTCAGGGAAATAAAACTGTAAAGGTTCCACATAGGCTGCTGGGTGAATATCCCACTTCCTCTCCTCACCAACCTTGAGAAGGTAGGTAACTTTTCTAGGCTTTAGTTTCCTGTCAGTAGAAGAGGATCATAGCAATTTATAGCAACTGAAATAAACAGAGTACCACTAAATAACAGATACTAAGATTCCCATAGTACCTTAGGGTAAAGAGAGATTAAGCAGCAGAGCAAGGTCTAAGGAGGTGACCAGAAGAAGAAGAATTAAGGTCAAACCATGGGGAGAACAGTTGGAGTTCATAGTTGAGTTCACAGAGAAGCAGTATTGCCAAGATTTCCAGCTGTTTTAAAACATCTGGAAAAGAATCCAGAGTATAGATGCAAAAACACTAATGGGACTGTGGGGAGACAGACTCTATCTCATATTAGGAACCATTTCCAACTAGATGGAGTGTCAAACAACAGGATGAGTTGGAGCCATGAGTTCCACACCACTAGAGGCATTAGCCAGTAGCTTAGCAACTCCTCATTTAGTATATTCCAAGGGAACTACACAACAGAGAGAGGGGAAGTGTGAGTCTCAGGTGACTGAAGGCTTCTATGTCACTAACAGCAAGTGGTTGTTAATTTATAGTTTGGAGTGAGTACTGCAAAACATGAGCATCACATCTGTCTTCTAGTTCATTAGTCTTGTTTCTCTAGTAACCTACTGTCCCAGTGCTAAGCAAATTTCTTAGAAATGAGGTCCTGGCTGGGAAGCCCGAGTGGACATCAATGACATGTCCTCAGGTGGCAGCTGCCTTGCTCACATTTTCTTTTTATTGGTAGACATCTCTTTAAAAAGTAGCGATCATTTCCTTCTCTACAGCTGTTCTTCCATTTCCTTCCATTCATTAATATATTTTGAAAGTAACATTGCTAAACAGAATCTGAAAGGACCTTTATTTTGGCTTAAAGTATCATTTTAAGATTTATTTTATTATTGTCTTAATTAAAGGGGAGGGGTATGTGCATATGTGAGCGCAGGTGCCTGAGGAGGCCAGAAGAGGGCATTGGAGTCTCTGGATCTGAGGGAGTTACAGCAGGTTGTGAACTGTCTGGCATGTGTGTTGGGAACCAAACTTGAGTCCCCTACAAGATCAACATGTACTCTTAATTGTAGAGGCATTTCTCCAGCCCAATATCACTTTAAGTGATGTGACAAAGAACTTTGAGAATTTGCCTCATCGTCACACTGGGCTTATTGGACTGTATTCTGCAGGGTAAGGTCATTGGGAAGGTGAAACACAGGGAGCTTGACTGCTTATCTCATGCTGCCATTGGGTGCTGGTCTTTAGGGAAGCACAGAGACACTGCTCAGGTGGTGGGAAAATGCAGTCTAAGATGTAGGAAGCCAAAGGTGGTATTCCCCAACTCCCAGGTATCTAATCACTGCTAGAAAGCAGCACAGAGAAGTCAGAACAAAGTGTAGGGAAGGGAAGGAGGTCCACAGGCCTATGACAAGGCCAGGACCATTGAGGGCTCTCAGACTGAGGACAGCATCTAGCCCAAGCTGGACTGGGAGCTAGGGCTTGGCTCATTAGCAAAGGTAGCAGCAGTTATCTGGAAGTTCACAGAGGCCTTCTACAGGAGTCTTAGGCAATGGTTTTGTAGGAAAAGGCCTTCTCTGTGCTCCCCATGGTGGTCATAGATGAAAGAGACAGTCCTCGGTTCCAAACTGTTTATTGGTTGTTTATTGTGGGAAATGGATATGTACCAACTTCTCAGAGTGTACCAGAGATTAAATACCTTTTTGTGGGAAAGAAGGTCTGAGAAGGGGAGCTTATTGGCTAAACTCTCAGGGCCTCTAGGTACCTCATTAGCATGGAGAACTCTGTTTGGGCTACATGACCACAGGTCTCATTTCCTTATGTGGGAAGTGTGGCACATGTTCCAGGCCAGGAATCTAGAAGGGAGCAAGGAGTCACCTACTGTCTCAGATGTGTACCCAAGTTTCCAGTGACTCAGACTCTCTCTACCTTACAAAGTTTCCTGGCAAGTTCTATTGTCCCACAAGAGCTCTGAATAAGTCTTTCACAGATGCTTTGCTATCTGGTATTATTTATCTTGAATAGGCCAAACCCTGCATCATGACTAGTCTTCCTTATAAAACTCTTCATTCCTTTTTGGGATATTTTCCCCAGCAATCTTTTTTTCTTGAATCATCTTATTTTTTAAAATTTATATGTAGTAATTGTATGTATTTATAAAGTGTGATAATTCCATGACAAGTATTCAATATGTGATGCTTAAACCAGGGAGAAACATTTCTACCTCCTTAGACACTGATCAGTGGCTTACACTGGGGTTCTCAGGACTCCCTGGTTCTTTGTAACATATAATAATAAGCTGCTGTAAACCATAGTAATTTGGTACCCTCTTCATCCTACACTCCACCCTAACCATATATGCTAAGCTCAGACCCAAGATGAAATGAGTAGTCCAAAGTTCCTCGTGATGAAAGAACAGCTTAGATTAAATTGTTGCTGAAGATTAAGAATGTCTGTGTGGGTGGGTAGATAACTCAGTTGGCAACTTGCTTGCCCTGCAAACATGAGGACCTGAGCTCCATTCCCAGAACCCACCTAAAAAAGCCAGACATGGTAGCCCGAGCTTGCAATCGCAGCATGAGAGAGGAAGAGACTGGTGGATTACAAGTGCTCACTAGCCTACCATTCTAGGCTACTGGTGAGTTCCAGATTAGAGAGACTCTTAAAAATAAACATGTTTAAAAATAAGAGACAAAGTGAATGGTCCCTGAGAAATGATACCTCTGTCCATCATACTCACATACATGCCCATGTACCTATGCATAAACACACACACACACACAAAGAATGACTATCATATAAGTTATTTCATATGATAATAAAATAAATATAAATAATAAAATTTGAAGTGGGTATTTTGGCATTATCATATCAAATTATCCTGATAGTAAAGCAAGCCAACCAGTGAGGAGACTATCAAGTAACTTGGGAGAGGTGTGTGAAGGAGTTGGAATCAAAATGACCTGTGTTCAAATCCTGCTTCCTCCACTTAAAAACTCAAATGACCTTGAGCAAGCCACTCACTCTCTCTAAACCTCAGACTCCTCCTCTTCCACAAATGAGTACTAATCCAGATAGGATTGTTAGCTTTCCTGTTGCTGTGGCAAGCTTTTTGACAACAGCAGCTTAAGGGAATAAGGGTTATTTTGGCTCACAGTTCCAGAGTACAGCCCACCATGGCAAGAAGTCATGATGTCAAGAACCTGAGACAGCTGGTCACGTTGCATCCACAGTTGGGAAGCAGAAAGAGATGAATGCTCAGGCTCAGCTCCTGTTCTACTTGTCATTCAATGCAGCACCCCAGTCCATGGGATGGTGCAGCCTATATTTGTGGTCGGTCTCTCCATCTCAATAACCTAATCCAGCAAGCCCATCAGGAGCATGCTCAGAGATTTGTCTCCAGGATGCTTTTTTAAACCTCATGAAGGTGATAATCAAGTTGATTGATGGGATTCATGTAAAACACAGAACCTGTTGCACACATGGAAAAGGTGGATTGTTTATTGTTGTTGTTAAAAAATGGTATAGTCATAATTGTAGAGTCTAAAACAACCACAGGCAGTAGCCACTGATGTTTGAATGTGCTGAGACTTCAGTACATTATTTACAAGTATAAAAATCACAGTAAACCTCTAAGCCTTTAAAGGGTATGCTGTGTCGGAAGATATAGATATAAATAAATAGGTAGGTAGGTAGGTAGGTAGATAGATAGATAGATAGATAGATAGATAGATAGATAGATAGATAGATAGATAGGTAGATAATTTATTTTTATTTTGGCTTCATTAGTGCTTTGCCTGCATATGTGTCTGTGTGAGGATGTAAGAAGCCCAGGAACTGCAGTTACAGACAAGTGTGGGTTGTCATGTGGGTACTAGGAATTGAACCTATGTCCTCTGGAAGAGCAGCTTGTACTCTTAACCAGTAAGCCATCTCTCTAGCTCCAATATGTTTCGGTTTGGTTTGAGTTTTTTGGTTGGTTGGTTGGGTGGTGGGTGGGTGGGTGGGTGGGTGGGTGGGTAGGTGGGTTGGTTGGCTGGTTTGGTTTGGTTTGTCAAGACAGGGTTTCTCTCTGAATTTAACTCTGGCTGTTCCCAAACTCACTCTATAGACAAGGATCCACCTACCTCTGCCTCTCAAGTGCTGAGATTAAAGGTGTGTGCCACCACCACCCGATGCCAAAAGTAATTTTATTGCATGTTGAAATGCTAATACTTAGGGCACATTAGGTCAAATAAAATATGCTATGAGAATTACTCTCCCTCATTTCTTTGAGTTCTTAATGTAGCTACTAGAGATTTAAAATGATGACTGTGTGCTCACAGTGCCAGTGGTCAGTTGTTTCTCTAGGGTCTGATAAGGATATGTGGACAAAGGCTGGCTGACCAGGCATGAGGTGGCTGCCTCTTGGTATTCTGTCTGGCTTGCTTACCTCTTCCTCTCCGTGCCCCCGTCTCCACCTAACCTGGAAGTGCCTCGGTAACTGCTTCCTGATGAGTCAAATCAGTTTTCCTCAGAAATCAACTCTATGCCCTGACTGCTCTCTGGTTCAGGTTTCTGATGGCAGATGTTGGGTATAATGACCATTTTCTTCCCGGAAGAATTAACATTTGTTCCTGTTGACGCCAGTCCAGGCTCTTAACACATCTTTCTCCAAAGCAGAACAGTTACTGGAGACAAACATTGCAGCCTTAATTGTCACAGATAAGGAAGCTGGAATTCAGAGAGGTTGACTATTTAATACCAGTCACACAGTAAAGAGAGTGAGACAGGAAAGCAATTCCTTGTGCTCCTAGATGCCTGCAGCCTCTTCCCAAAGTGGATGGGCTTTTGAGAAACAAGTATGGGTAGAGGAAGGCAAGGCCCCAAATTCTGTTAGCCACTCTTCCTCATAGGCGGCTTCTCCTAGTCCTTTGATAGGAAGTTTCTAATTTAGAGCCCAGAATCATATGCCACAAAGTGTAGATAATGCAAGTTCTTTGGCCAAGCTCTTCGCAGGCATCTAAGGCATTGCTGACTTCCTCAGTAGCTGAATCATCATCTCATTAGCATCTTCTAGACAATCCTGAGAATACAAGTTTTTAAAAAAAGGATTAAATGTCTAATTGAATATTTCTCAAGAATGTGTCACCATAGAATGAAACATTTGAGCAGGCTTCCCCTTGACCCAAAACCATCAAAGAAGAAACACTCATTTTTTCCTTTGTCTTTAGGTACAGTCTTGCACTGCATCTAAATAAGTCTTAGAAATTAAAGTGCCCTTTTCTCCAGCTACCCACTGCCCTTTGGACTGTAAAAAGCTACAGTGTTATAAGAAAGCTTTTCCCTATGGACTGATTTCTGAAGGGCCTTCTACCTGCAACTGGGAGATAAACAGTGTAATAAAACAAAACATCCGCTCTCAGAATTGGTATCTGTGGGGCTAGAGAGATAACTCAGCAGTTAAGATCACTTGATGTTCTTGCAAATAACCCTGGTTCGGTTTCTAGCACCCACATTGCAGCTCATAGCTGTCTATAGGCTCCAGTATCTTTTGGGCCTTCTCAGACACTGCACACATGTGGTGCACATATAAATACACAGACAAACATTTATCCATATAAAATATAAGTAATTTTTTAAACTTGGCATCTAGTTCAAAATATCTCTGCTATATCTTTCCGCTTTTAACTGCTAATACTGTATGCTGCAGAGATTGCTGACCAGCAGCAGTCAGGGGGGTACACTGTTCTCACAGAGGACCCAGCCTCAGCCACAAGCATCCAAGTCAGGTAGTTCACACTGTCTGTAAACCTAGCTGCAAGGGAATGAACACCTTCTGGCCTTGGAGAGCAACCCTATTCACATGCACATTATGATAAAATAATACAATGCTAATAACCCATTATCTTTCTGAATTCTAAAATCTCCTTGGTCAAGACAATGCCTATCAATTAATTTGGCCTGTTATCTATTTTAGGATAAGTAAATAGTTGTATTTATAACATAAACATAATTTCTATGTGCATGTAAATAGATACATAGAAACAAGCAGCTGCAAAGAGTGTTAGCCTCTCACAATAAGTGTAAAAGAGTGCACTAATATGCCACGCTGTGAATGCAGATTGAGACTGGGAGGGGTACACCAGCTGCACTAGCAACGTGCTGACAACAAAGAAGCAATAATGGAGCCTAGACTCAGACATCCTCTTTCCACCTCCCCCAGATCTGGGCCCTTATCACCTCCTCCCTCAGCCAACAGGAGCGAGCAATCAAAACAAAGCAATCTTTGTGCTTCTGATGGGAAGAGAAGCCATCATGACAGACCCAGTCTAAGGCTAAGAGCGCTGGCTTCCCCAGGCCTGCATAGGGTTCTCACACATCCGAGCATGGTCAGTTCAGAGAGGCTACAGAAGAGGCTGTGGACAAGCTTAATCACAGTGACTCAATGGCCACTGTGAGGGGGAGGATGGCACCCATGATAGGTATTTGCTTAGCCTCAAAATACCTCTTAGCAGTCTGTTGTGACATCTGAAACTTCCATGGTCACATCACTAGCTTCTCTTTGGAAAGAGATTTAGAGACAGACAATGCTGTGTGGAAGGAACAGAAAGAGGCTGACGGCAAGATAGAGTTCAACTTGGTCCTGCATAGGCCTGTGGAAGTCACTCACCAGGATCAACAGTGACTTCTATTTGCCTTCCCATTTGGTGCTAAATCTCCTCTCGCTTGACTTCTCTAGATTTCCCATGAGCATTACTGAGCACTTCATTGAAGAAATCAACAGAACATAAAATAGAAATTATATTTAACCAAAGACAGATTCAAAGGAAAGTAAGTCATAGGAATAGACCTTGGTGGCAATTTTCTAAACAAGAGCAAAATAATATTTTTCAGATGAAAGAGACCTAGATTCATCTCTTTGAATTTCTTCATGTTATGTATGAGGAACAGGAGTGGACATTACAGACAAATTCATGGCCAAGTCAGGACCAATTCCACTCCTTTCCTCTTGAAAAATTAAGATGTTATTTAAATGTATACCCTGTTTAAGTGACTGTTATATTACTGTGAAAAGACATGATGACCAAGGCAAAACACTTACAAAAAGAAAGCATTTTTGAGGTGCTTTCTATAGTTTCAGAGGGATAGTCTATGATCATCATGGTAGGAAGCAGACAGACATGATTCTATAACAGTAGCTGAGAACTTTATATCCTGATCCATAGGCAGAAAGACACAGAGAGAGGGAGGAGAGAGAGAGAGAGAGAGAGAGAGAGAGAGAGAGAGAGAGAGAGAGAGAGAGAGAGAGACTGGGCCTGGCATGGGCTTTTAAAATCTAAAGGCCCACCCCTAGTGACACATGTCCTCCAACAAGTCCATAAGTCCTAATCCTTCCCAAACAGATCAACTAATTAATGATTAAGCATTCAAATATCTGAACCTATGAAGCCCATTCACATTCAAAGCACAACATGCCCATAGATTATTGTCAGGTTTAGTCAGAGAAATTTCTTCCTGCTGTGGGTAGTGGTTACCACAGAAACTCCTACCTAGTCTATTAGCTGAAATAAGAGACCATTGAAAGCTCAACCCTACATAGCATGTCTAGATCAAGGATTAGGGAATACTTTGAAAGGGGAAGTAGTGGATTTTGTGGAACCTGTTGTGGGCAGCTCCAAGATTGAGTGCACTGCTGTTCTATCATGGAGACCTTCCCTGAGGATCTGTAGGCTATGGATGGTAGCTGGGAGGGAAACAGTTTCTCCAGTGGGGTGGCCACTAATAAGGCACCCATTCTCCTATAAATTACTTCTTACCCATGTTCCTATAAGTAATCCTAATTAAACTCATTGGTTCACAAAAACATTTACAGATCCATGAGTGTCTACTGAACATATTTGTTTCAGTTTTCTTCTCTGTTGTTGTGATAAATCCCTTGACCAAAAGCAATCTGGAGAGAATGGAGTTTATTTCAGCTTATAGTCCATCACCAGGGGTAGTCAGGGCAGGAATCAAGGCAGGAAACTAGAGGCAAGAATTGAAGCAGAAGTCGTGAAGTGATGCCGCTTACTGGTTGGTTCTCTTTGGCTTGCTCATCCTTCTTTTAGACAACCCACAACACCTTTCCCGGGATGGCACTGCCCACAGTAGGCTGGACCATCCCACAGAAATCACTAATCAAGAAAAGGAGCCATACATGTGCACACAGGTCAAGCCAATAGAGGCATTCCTCAGTCAAGTTTCCCTCTCCTCAGGTGACTCTAGATTGTGTTGGGTTGACAAATACTAACCAGCACAATGTTAAACTGTGTCAATTTTTAAACAAAGTCCATTCTTTAATCTATTTAAAATATATTTAGTTCACTTCATATAAGCACTATACATAATGCTTTGCCATTGAAGATGCCATTCAAACATTAATTCACATGCTTAATGTCACACCACCTTCACACTCATAACTTGCAGATATCCATGTTACATATATGCAGTTAACTACATACATGTATTACATATAACATTTATCCTATCACCAAGCATGTAACAAATTAACTCACTCATCACAAAAACTCTGTGAGGGAAATTCTATTATTCTTATACTCATTCATATGTCAGAGGTAGAAAAATAACACATTCACCTAAGACCATAAAGATGGTTATGAGTAAAGCCTGGGCAGCTTTATGAATAAAGTACTATGAAAATTGTAGTATTCAGGGAATCAATAAGAATGTAGCCACAATATTCAGCAAACAGTTTTTCATCCTTTGATACAGAGTTGAGTGTGTGGCTTGCCTTGCAAAGACATGCAGGACAAAAGATAGCTTCAGCTTTGGAAGAGAACTGCTGTGGAGTAAAATTCCGTTTCACGTTGCTTTGTGCTATGTGGCCTGGAGAATGTTGCTTCCTGGAATATTGATCTCTCTGGTAAAGAGAGCTTTATGAAGAGTCCCTATTGGAACTCAATGAATGTGTTAGTTACATAGTTACATAGAAGTACTTCAATCTTTATGTTTGTCACAGCCATCTCCAGTTCTCTAAAAAGAGCTCTTACTAGAACTCACCTCCCCCCCCCTTCTCAGCTGAAATAGATCCACACAGGCTCAGAGAACGGATGATACTTCCAACATGAGAGCATCATTTGTACCCATCCAGGCAGCTCACACAAGTTATGAGCAGGTTCTTCTTCCAGCAGCTGTGTCTGGGTAATGCCCAGTCAAGTGACATGTTTAACAATTAAGCTGCTTTTAAATATGTAGCATGCAAGGAATCAAAATGAACACCAGTTGTGATTATCCACTTGAAGAGCTCATTAGGAAATGAATTATGGAATAGTGGATTAATTAAGATCATGAAGAAATATGTTTTCCACTTCTAAAAAGAACTTTTTAAAGAAAGTACAAATCACATAAAATGGCTTGATGTGGTCAGTTTGAACAACAGCAAAAAATCTGCCATTCCCTCCAAGTGGGAAAAAAAACCATTTACTGAGTTCCCGCTGAATGCAGACGTTATTTCCCATCATCCCTGTGGCCATCCGGCCTGTTTTCTGTTATTACTCCCATATTCTTGATGAGGAAAATGAGGCTCAAGAAATTTAACAACATATTGAGGTAATTTAACTACCATACAAAGGCCTGGGGCTTTGATGGGAAAATCATTTTAGAGTTCTTCCCAATGAACATTGAGATTGCCATTTCTGGTGATATTGGGACTATAGATGTGATACTAGATATACTTCATTCTTTGTGAGTATGAATGGTACTCTCCTCTTAAGGATAGTCATCCAGTGCAGCCTGACTTGACCTGTCCTCTCTTCTGGACTGAGAATTCTGTAAGAGGGGTGGTGCTGTCTGCTATATTCATCAGTACATCTACATCACCAGACCCAGAGCCTGTCACACAGTTACATCTTCAATCCACATGTTGGATGAAGAACTAAATGCTGAGGTAAATATATGAATTGAGGTCAACCTAGTCATTTCTTTCAGATGTTAGAGCTGGGAGGAAAGAAAACATTTTTATGCTACTCATACATGGACAGAAGGGAGCTACTCCCAAAGCTGCTGAGGGTCATTATAAGCCAAGAAAGGCATGGTTTGGCTGGCATCCTTCAAAAACACAAATCAGACATAGTGACATAAATAATAGTTGTCTATATGTCACAGAGATTACAAGTGACCACTACCTGTCTTTAGGTGCAAGGCTCCTTGCATGGTCTCCCAGCTGTTGAAAAGCCATCTTCAGTGAAAACTTGGAAAATACTTTGCCACTTGTCTGATTGTTGTCAAGGAGCCTTTGGCTCTCAGCTTCCTCATTAACTCTCCATCCAAGTGGTAGATGCACCACTCAGTCTTTAAACATCAAGTGGGAGAAAGGTTCTTAGCCCTGGTATAAGACACCATTGAGACAACACAGTCTTCTAGATCTCCAAATGAAACACACACTGAGTGAAAGGTTGGAAAACCTGGAACCCATGAGAGAGACAGGAGACACAACAAGAGAGAACCGAGGAAAAGATTGGCCACTATGTGAAATATCTCCTCCGCCCTCCCCAACATACACACCTTGTTTTTCAAGACAGGGTTTCTGAGTATAGCCCATGCTGTCCAGGAACTCACTTTGTAGACCAAACTGGCCTCAAATTCAGAGCTCCACCTACCACTGCCTCCTGAGTGCTGAGATTAAAGGCATGTGCTGCCACTGTCAGGCTTCTAAAATGTTTTTGTTGTCATTGTTAAAAAGAATGTGATCAATAGCATAAAATTAAGCAAGCTGAAGGTCCAGTAAGATGTAGAGGGACAAGGAACTGGTTGAGGCACTGCTGAGAAGGCCCAGCAACCCCTAGGAAAATGAGCCTCAGCAGCTTTGGGAGTAGCTTCATTCTGTTTGATGAAGGCTGAAAGTTTCCCTTCCTCCCAACTCTACCATCTGAGAGAGCTGACCAGGGCAGAGCTTGCTTGCTCTTCTGACTCTGCCTGAGGAGCAGTGCTTAGGGCACTGCTGATGTTATGATGTCCACAGCAGGCAGTAAACAGAGGAACACAATATTTCTTAATAAAATTTGGCAAATATACACCCAAATAAATGAACTCAAATAAAGTACATAGTTGATTTTGGAGGCAAACAGCACAATGGTATTTTTTAAAAATCGCTCTCAACAAACAATGTTTTCTAAAGTAAATCACTTGATCTAAAATTACTACCATGCATTTGGCTTCCTCTTCAAAAGCCCTGGAGCCAAAACAACTCAACCTTTATGGAGAGAAGGTATAATTTGCTGTCTGCAAAGATAAAGCCTTACCCATTAGATGCAACCCTAAATGTCTGTGCTTGGAATGACCTTTTGTATCACCACAGTGATGTCATTAGTGTGATAATTTTATGCAAGATTAAGCATGTAATTATGTGTTAAATACTTTCCTCAGCTCCTGCTTGCTCACTCAATAAAGCAGAGTGCATTAGAAGTGTCCTACACATATAGCTCCAGGCCACTGGCATTCTAAACGGCTGCCTCTCTGCTCTTCCCCAGCTCCATATCTCACTTGCACTTGCAGCTGTACCCTCAAGGCCCAGCACTGTGAAGCCACTGCATGAAGCAACTCCAGCAGAAGCTTCCAGAATGCCTTTCACCTAAGTAAATTCAGAACCCAAGAGATTGTAGCAGGATTTCACCCATTGGTACCCCCATCAGAGTTACCTGGTTAGGAACTGCTCTGAAGTGCTGAGCCATCTCTCAATCCTCTTGCTTAGGACAAGTGTCAGAACTCAGTGCTAATGAAGAAGTACTTTGATCTTACCATCTCAATAGTTCTTGTGACAGTCACTGGCCCCATAGGATAGGAAAGAATCGGTTTGCTCCACATGCAGGTACAAAGCAATTTAATTGGAATTTCTTCACAAAGAAAATCCAATTCATTTGTTTTTAAGTTTATGTGTATGTATTGAGGGTGGCAAGATGAAAGAAAGTAATGCTTAGTGTGTGTCTGCCACATGCCAGTATTCTTGATATACTTGCAATGTTCTTGATATCACATTCAATGTACTGGAGGTCCTCTTGCATACATTATTGACTTGTCTTCCAAGTCACCAGGTGGCAGGAATTATTCCTTCTGTTTTTGCACCAAAACTTGGAGCTGTTAATTGGCTTGTACAAAGCCACACAGTTGGTAGATGTCAATGCCAAGAGGCACACAAACACCTGGACCATCTGCTATTCATGCTCATCATCTTCTTAGCCCATGCTGCCCTTTCTAAAAGATCCATATTGAACAGTAAGTCAGCCAGCAACCTAAACTTTCTAAGACAACAAGAGTAGAGGTGAAACATGACAGTTAGAAAAGAAAATGCACATGGCTGGAATATTGCTGAATTGGTAGAGTGCTTGCCTAGTATGCATAAGGCTCTGAGTTAATCTCCAGGACACAAAGGCCAACTGTGGTGGCACACAGCTGTCATTCCAGCATTCAGGAGGCAGAGGAAAAAGCATAAAAAGTTCAAGGTCATCCTCTTGTACATAGATAATCCAAGGCTAGCATTTGTCTTAGATAGATAGATGGATAGATAGATAGATAGATACATACATACATACATACATACATAGATGATAGATTGATAGATGATACATAGATAGATAGATACATACATACATACATACATAGATACATAGATAGATACATAGATACATAGATGATAGATTGATAGATGATACATAGATAGATACATAGATACATAGATAGATACATAGATAGATACATAGATACATAGATAGATACATAGATACATAGATAGATACATAGATAGATACATAGATACATAGATACATAGATAGATACATAGATCGATACATACATAGATAGATAGATAGATAGATAGATAGATAGATACATACATACATACATACATACATAGATGATAGATAGATACATACATACATACATACATAGATGATAGACAGATAGATAGATAGATAGATAGATAGATAGATAGATAGATAGATAGATAGATAGACAGACAGACAGGCAACTAAATAAATAAAAAGATGCAGGACAGCCTAAGCTAAGGAAAAGATTGAGGATATGCCAGCTGTACAGTGTCAGCACATGTGGCCAAAGCCAAGGTAACCATCACAGTTTCTGGTGGTCTCTTATGCTATCTAAGTAGCAGAGGCATTTACAGCCAACTGTTCACTTGGTGCATCAGGTACTGGCCTGCAATTGCAGATGCTGACACACACTACCTAGCAAAGAAAACAGTGTGTACAGATAGGACCATCATGCCTTGCCTAGTCCTGGGAGTGAAGACAAGGAAGCTGCTTAGGGCCATCAGAGATCGCTCTATAGAATGGGGGATATAGGGAAGTGAGGCAGAAGGAATGGCAGCAGCTGAGTCAAGGAGGCAGAAAAAAAGGTTGTGGACTTAGACATGGAAAAGGCCTTCAGTCAAATCCTGGGACAAGGAAAGTGCCCCATTCTTGCTGACTCTCTGCTTTCTTTGAAGGCTGGGAAATATTTTTTTCTTCATAGATGAATGTGTGTGTGTTTCTGTGTGTATCTCTGTGTGTGTGTTTGTGTGTGTGTGTGTGTGTGTGTGTGTGTGTGTGCATTTGCAGGTAAGACCAGAGATCAGGTCAGCTGCAGGTGTCACCCTCTGGATCCATCCACCTTGTTCTTTAAGACAGGATTTTATTTATTTATTTATTTGTTTATTTATTTATTTATTTTTCTGGAACTTGCCAAGTAGGCCAGCAAGTCCCAGAGATCACCTCTCTCCCTCACCCCAATTTTGGGATTACACACACACACACACACACACACACACACACACACTACCATGCCTGGCTTTGTATATGAATAGCAGAAATCATGTTCAGGTCCTTGTGCTTGCAAGCACTTGCCTGACTGAGCTATCATCCCCTGGTCAGAAGCAGGTCTCTCAGGTCTGTGGGTTTTAATCCATACTCAACTTCAGCCCTGAAACTGCTATGGGGTGGTCCCCATGCCTGGGTCACTCAATAGGGCAGTAGATATGATTCTCCCCGGCCTACAGTCCAGCACAGCTGCTTAGCATGGGATTCCAAATTGTAAATGTTTACAGATTTCTTACACTCCTCTGTCTTTTCCTGAATGGCAATTCAATGGAGATGTTTCTGCCTCAGTGGGGAGAGCTGTACTCCTTAACTTAGGGGTTCAGAAGGGCTATCTCCTGTTTGGGAGGGAATCTTGCAGCTTCTGTTAACACAGTTTGAATTCTAGGCATTTTCTTGAAGCTTAAAAATCATTCCCAACCTCCTTAGGATCTGTATACTGTGGCCTTTAAAAAGCAGAAATGGCCTTTCATTTTAGTTAATGGCGAACTTAGAAGGTTTTAAATAATGCTTTGTCTTCATGAAAGAAACTGGATAGAAGACTTTAAGTCTGCTTATTGAAATAACATAAGTGGCCAGAAAGCCCTTTTCCAATGGGCTGCAGACAGTTAATTAGAATAAACATCATTTCCTCTTTCTGCATCAACTTTAAACAGCACAGCCAAGGTATCTTCCTGAACAGTGACATCCAGTCAGAAAGTCCCCCCGAGGACATCAGGTCACTGCAGCCCCTTCATTTTGAATTATTTCTAAGTACTTAGGATTTCTACAGTGTGTCTATTAAATCTGGCCGATAATCGATGGTGTGGCCATTCTAACTAGCTTCCTGATCCACCTATGCTCAAACTGGGCAGCTTTCCTTTGTCTCCCCTATACTATCAACACTTTGAGGGACTTACTAGAGGAGCTGAAGAAGTCTACAAGTCTACACTGAAATAACTTTGCAAATGTTTGAGCCAATCAGTCCTATTGCGATATAACACATTCAACTTACACCAAACCGCACTGATCTGGAGACTACCCAGATTAAGAGCAGGCCTTGTCCCCATTCTATTTCATACCTTCCAGTGCCATGGCTCTACACTCCTGATCCTCCTGCCTCTGCTGCTGGAGTTGCAAGTGTACCACACCCAGCCTGGACTCAATTTCTGCTCTTCCTACAACTGTGAAGGGAATCTATCCAGGCAGGGAGTCACATCCCTCCATTATCTTAGGAGACCATGAGAGACCTCTGCATTTGCACTGGTGACTAACCTCTGAGGCTTTGCTCTCTGGTGCAGACCCAGGACATTGAGAAGAACCCTGTTTCCAGGCCTGTTCCTATAAACCCAGCCTATGGTGACCAACCATATTCTTAGATTCATTCTTCAATGTACTGCATGTCAAAAAAAAAATGGAACTGAGAACTATCCTAAATAATTTATCTCAAACTCCATGATACCAGGGAGAGTTGGAAACAGATTTGTTGATAGCACTCAGCTCTAGAAAGGTCACATGACTTTATCAAGATCATACAGAAAAAAAGGCCAACCTCTTCTTCCAAGCCCTTGCTGCTAAGTGTTGCCTTCAGTATCAGCCACACCCCTAAGAGCTCCCTAGTGACTCAGAGTTCTGGGCCCCACTCAGATCCACCGACTCAGCTTTGAGAAGTCCTGAACCAATAGTGGGTCTCTACAGAGACAATGGAAATTCAGGGCAAACTGAGACTGGAAGCACAGCTTAACTTTCCTAAATATAACCAGAGGTGGGGACACAGCTTAGGGGTAGGGCTCAGGACGTAAGCAGGAAGTGCCATTGTTTGTCTTGAAATTATGTTATTACCTACTTTTGTGCTTTTCATGGCATAACCCTAACATATGTCTATGATGTCATGTTTTATGAGTAGATAGTATGTATGGAGCATCAGGCATGCAATAGAAAATACAGTAACTAACCCTGTTTCATCTTTTATCTTAGTCCTTATCAATCATGTACACTAAAGGAGTCACTTTTTACCCTTCTTTGTTATTAATACATTAGGTATCATTTAACTTTCATGTTGTACTGTCATCACTATGATATTTTGGGTTTCTGTCTCTCTAGAAAATTAAGTAGAGGGCTGGAGAGATGGCAGAGGGCCTGAGTTTGGTTACTAGCACCCTCATAGGGCAGCTCATAACTGCCTGTAACTCCTGCTCCAGGAGATCTGATGCCCTCTTTTGGTCTCCGGGCACCTTCCTGCATGTGCATATGTCTCACACATAAAAAAATAAAGTAAAATAAAACTAGAAACAGTAATTTTGTTCTTAAAGAAAGAACATTAAGATAAAAAAATACTGAATCATAGCTATTTGGGTGCTGTGATTAGAGACAAGGGAGCTCTTCACAAGTGTCCAGCCAAGGAACACAACATGGCTGCCATATCCTTTTTCCAGATCCCAAACACCAGAGCCACTAGACACACATGGCTGCTCACATCTTTATCAGTATCTCTGGCAAGCTCTGCTTTGTGGTGAGCTGAGTTTCCTAGTACTTGGGATGCTGAGGCAGGAGATTCATTAGTTTGAAGCAAGGCTGGGCTATAAACAGAGATCCTGCCTCAAAATGAAGAAAAATAAAAATAAAAAAAGTAATTTTACTCCTAATATGTCATATCTGTAAATAGTAAGGAAAAATTTGAAGACGAAGAGGAAGTAAAATTTTGAAATTACCCAAATCTGAACCAAAGTTTGGGGAAGTATATCATACTCAAGATTGAATCCAAACTGACTGTGTGTTGTGAAGAAAGCGTTGTGATTTTGATACCAGTGAGAAAGGCAGGATTCTGAAAGGCAGGCTCCCCAGCCTTATGAAGGACAAAGCCTTATGAAAATGGCATGCAAATTGTCATCAGAGACACTTCACCCAGCAACTGATGGAAACGGATACAGAGACCCTCAACCAAACTTCAGGCAGGAGCGCAGGAAATCATTTGAATGTGTGGGAGGGAGAATTGTAGGCATTAGAAGGGTCAAGGACACCACAAAAAACCCTACAGAATTAACTAACCTGGGCCCAAAGGGCTCTCAGAGATGGAACTGCCAACTAGAGAGCCTCCGTGCATCTGTGACGGTTGTGTAGTTTGGTCTTTTTTTTTTTTTTTTAGATATTTTCTTTATTTACTTGTCATATGATATCTCCTTTCCCAGTTTCCCCTCTGGAAAACAAAAACAAAAAAAAAAACAAAAATGAAAACAAAAACAAAACAAACAAACCAAAAAACCCTGTTCCCTGACCCTTCCCCCTGTTCACCAACCCACCCTCTCCCACTTCCTGGCCCTCCACATTGGGGCATAGAACCTTCCCAGCACCAAAGGCCTCTCCTCCCATTGATGACTGACTTGGCCATCCTCTGCTACATATGCTGCTGGAGCCATGAGTCCCACTATGTACACACTTTGGTTGGTAGTTTAGGAGCAGAGACTGAAGGAAGGACAAACCAGAGGCTGCTCCACCTGGGAATCCTTCTCATATTCAATCATCAAAGACACTGTTGTGGATGCCAGAAAATGTTGGCTGACAGGAGTCTGATATAGCTGTCTCCTGAGAGGCTCTGCCGGTGCCCGACTAATACAGAAGTAGAGGCTCACAACCATCCATTGGACTGAGCACAGGGTCCCCAATGAAGGAGCTAGAGAAAGGATCCAAGGAGCTGAAGGGTTTGCAGCCCCTTAGGAGGAACAACAATATGAACTAACTAGTACCCTCAGAGCTCCTAGGGACTAAACCAGTAGCTTGGTCTTCTATACAACTCTTAAAAACAGGAGCAGGGGCTATCTCTGACTCTGTTGCCTGCCTTTGGGACCCTTTCTTCCTACTGAGCTGCCTTGTCTAGACTCACTAAAAGAAGATGCACCTAATTTTACTGTAACTTGATATGCCAAGGCTGGCTGATATCAAGGGAGGCCTCCTCTTTTCTGAAGAGAAATATAGAAGGAATGGATGGAAGAAGGTGAGGACTGGGAGGAGAGGACGGACAGGAAACTGCAATCAGGACTTAAAATAAATTAGTTAGTTAGTTAGTTAGTTAGTTAGTTAGTTAGTTAGTTAGTTAATATAAAAGAAGGAATGCAAATTTCTAAGGGAGAGGCCAGGCTTTGGTGGGGTTTCTGCCAGGGCACAGAGCCAGTACCCTCAAGGTCTAAAAGCCTGGGATTGTTTAAAAGAGCTGATCCTCTGAGCTGTCACCATTGACACAGAATCCCAACTAACTCCAGCGTGTCCTCTGCAGGTCTTTCTGCCACTCCCCCAGGACTTCCACAGTGAGGAAAGGAGCTGCAAGACCAACATCCTCTAAGATGTTTATATGGACCAGTGGCCGGACCTCTTCATCTTACAGACATGACGAAAAAAGGTAACTCCCTGGACTCCGGTGCTCTTGCCAGACCTTATGGAACAATGAGGATCATGTTGGCTGCTCTCCTTATCGCTGTGACAAAACACCTGAGACAACTTAAGAAAGGCAGGGCTTACTTTGGTGCACAGTTGGAGAGTACAGTAGAGTACAGCCCATCACAGTTGGGGGCATGGCAGCAGGAGTAGGAGGCAGCTGGTCATATTGCTCCTGTAGTCAGCAAGCAGAGACAATGCTCCTGCTCGGCCTACTTTGTCCTTATTCAGCCCAGGAGCCCAGGCTCAGAGATGCTGCTGCCACATTCAAAGTGAGTCTTCCCTCCTGTGTGCACTAGTTTTATGTCACCTTGATACAAGCCAGAGTCATTTGGGAAGAGGCAACCATGACTGAGAAATGCCCACACCCAACTGGTCTATGACTGAGAATGCCTTCACCACATGCCAGAGGCTTAGTTCCATGGCTGTGTAAATCCTGTGGAGATTAACCACCACAAAACTGAATTTCATGTTTTAAATTTTAGGAGGGGGATGTACACCTCAGGGCTGGAGCTTCAGACACTCTAGCATGTGGCCTTCATCTCTCTTGCGTGCTCACTCACATCCAGTGACTTTACAAGACTGTGCCCTGTCAGAAATGCCCTCTCACACTCATACACCCACCTTATCCTTTCCTTCTCTAACTCCATTCTGCCTGAAGACACCCAATCAGAACTTGAACCCCACTCTCAGCCTCATCATCCTCTTTACCCAATCAGACTTGGCTTTGTTGTCTAGTGAATTTCCAGAGCCTTGCATGTACCTGGTACACAGTAGATACTGAATACACTCTGACTCAAGTGATAAACATTACATATCTGGGCACAAAGCATATGGCAAGAGGAAGGCTGAGTTTCAAGAGGGCTCAGTTAGCTCAGCAGGTTCACATATCCCTTGGAGTACATGCGAGCTTAGGGGAGGGAACAAATGGAGGGTAAGAAAAGACAAGAGGTCAAAGTCAAACAACGAAAACTGAATGGGTTATGCAGCTCAACCCAGCCACTTCTGTTCTCCTTTGGGTTTAGAGTGAGTAAATGTGTTCATGAAATTATACAACACCCCAGTGTGTGTGTGTGTGTGTGTGTGTGTGTGTGTGTGTGTGTGTTGCACATACAAGTGTGGAGACCAGTGGTTGATATTGAGTGTCTTCTGCAATCTCCCTCCACCTTTGTTTCTAAGATATGATGTTTCACTGAACCTGGAGTTAAATGGTTGGCTAGACTAGTTAGCCAGTCTTCTGCTTGTGCCCACTGCATACACAGTACTGGGTTCACAGATGACAGTCACTGTGTTCTGCTGTTTTCACGTGGGTGTTGGGGATCTGAAGTCCTCATGCTTGCATGCCAGCTCACTTTGCCCACTGAGCTGTCTCCCGAGGCCCTCTACAACTGTTTTAAAGTCTTTGCTTACCTCTGTTACCAGTTCTTGGAGCCTGAGTCCACTGTTTCCATGGTCTTGGCTTCTTATCCAAAGAATTGAAATAAACGCTCATATAGATTGCAAAGTAGCAAAGAAACTTTATTCAGAAGCAAAACAAGAGCACGGATCAGAAATAAGTGTATTTCAAGTAGGGAAGATACCTCATAGGTGACAAAGTGTTCAAAGGCCCTACTGCTATTATGGAGTGAAGAGAAGCCTATTACCAAAGAGTATAGTGAGATGGTTCTCCTTTTGATTGATAGATTAGATCATACAATCATTTATTTACCATGTATGCCCTTCCCATAATGTATCTGATTTTTTGTTTTTTGTTTGTTTTTATTGATTTATATTTTATTGCATTATTATGAGAAAAGATACATAATTTCAATTTATGAATTTCTTTAACTTTAACTGTTGTCTTTAATTTTTTATTAGATATTTTCTTTATTTACTTATCAAATTATATCCCCTTTCCCAATTTCGCCTCCAGGAAAAAAAATATTCTCTCCCTCCTCCCCCTGCTCACCAACTCACCCTCTCCCTCTTCCTGGCCATGGAATTACCCTACACTGGAGCATAGAACCTTCACAGGACCAAGGGTCTCTACTACCATTGAGGACCGACTAGGACATCCTCTGCTACATATGCAGCTGGGGCCACAAGTCCCACCATGTGTACTCTTTGGTTGGTGAATTAGTCCCTGGGAGCTCTGAGGGTACTAGTTAGTTCATATTGTTGTTCATGCTAAGGGGCTGCAAATCCTTCAGCTCCTTGGGTCCTTTCTCTAGCTCCTTCATTAGGGACCCTGTGCTCAGACCAATGAATGGCTATAAACCTCTACTTCTATATTAGTCAGACACTTTCAGAGCCTCTCAGGAGACAGCTATATCAGGCTCCTGTCAGCCAGTACTTGTTGGCATCCACAATAGTGTCTGGGTTTGGTGACTGAATATGGGAATGGTTCCCAGGTGGGTCAGTCTCTGGATTGTCCTTACTTCAGTCTCCAAACTTTGTCTCTGCAACTCCTTCCATGGGTATTTTGTTCCCCCTTCTAAGAAGGACTGAAGTATCCACAATGTGTTCTTCCTTCTTCTTGAGTTTCTTGTCTTTTGTGGATTGTATCTTGGGTATTCCGATCTTCTGGGCTTATATCCACTTATCAGTGACTGCATACTATGTGTGTTCTTTTCTGATTGGGTTGCCTCACTCAGGATGATATTTTTCTAGTTCCATCCATTTGCCTAAGAATTTCATGAATTTACTCCATTGTGTAAACGTACCACATTTTATGTATCCATTCCTCTGTTGAGGGACATCTGGGTCCCTCTTTCCAGCTCCTGGCTATTTTAAATAAGGCTGCTAAGAACATAGCGGAGCATGTGTCCTTATTACATGTTGGACCACCTTCTGGGTATATGCCAGAGTGGTATTGCTGGGTCCTCAGGTAGTACTATGTCCAGTGTTCTGAGGAACCACCAAACTGATTTCCAGAGTGGTTGTACCAGCTTGCAATCCTACCAACAATGAAGGAGTATTCCTCTTTCTCCACAACCTCACCAGCATCTGCTGTCACCTGAGTTTTTCATCTTAGCCATTCTGACTGGTTTGAGGTGGAATCTCGGGGTTGTTTTGATTTGCATTTCCCTGATGACTAAGGATGTTGAACATTTCTCTAGGTGCTTCTCAGCCATTCGGTATTTCTCAGTTGAGAATTCTCTGTTTATCTTCGTACCCCATTTTTAAGAGGGTTATTTGGTTGTCTGGAGTCTAACTTCTTGAGGTCTTTGTATATGTTGGATATTAGCCCTCTATCACATATAAGATTGGTTAAGATCTTTTCCCAATCTGTTGGTTGCTGTTTTGTCCTATTGACAATGTCCTTTGACTTACAGAAGGTTTGCAATTTTATTGGTTCCCATTTGTCAATTCTTGATCTTAGAGCATAAGCTATTGATGTTCTGTTCAGGAAATTTTCCCTTGTGCCCATGTGCTCGAGGCTCTTCCCACTTTCTTTTCTACTAGTTTCAGTGTATCTGGTTTTATGTGGAGGTCCTTGATCCACTTGGACTTGAGCTTTATTCAAGGATTTAGGAATGGATCGATTTGCATTTATTCTTCTACATGCTAACTGCCAGTCGAGCCAGCACCATTTGTTGAAAATGCTTTTTTCTACTGGGTTAAAAAAACTCCTTTGTCAAAGATCAAGTGACCATAGATGTGTGGGTTCATTTCTGGGTCTTTAATTCTATTCCATTTTCCACCTGCCTGTCACTATACCAATACCATGCAGTTTTTATCACAATTGGTCTGTAGTACAGCTTAAGGTCAGGGATGGTGATTCCACCAGAGGTTCTTTTATTGTTGCAAATGGTTTTTGCTATCCTAGGTTTTTTGTTGTTCCAGATGAACTTGCAAATTGCTTTTTCCATGTCTGTTAAGAACTGAGTTGGAATTTTGATGGGAATTGGATTGAATGTGTAGATTGCTTTTGCAAGATGGCGATTTTTACTATATTAATCCTGCCAATCCATGAGCATGGAAGATCATTCCATCTTCTGAGATCTTTGATTTCTTTCTTCAGAGACTTGAAATCTTGTCATACAGATCTTTCACTTGCTTAGTTAGAGTCACATCAAGGTATTTTATATTATTTGTGACTATTGTGAAGAGTGTTGTTTCCCTAATTTCTTTCTCAGCTTGTTTATCCTTTGTGTAGAGGAAGGCCACTGATTTGCTTGAGTTAATTTCATATCCAGCTACTTTGCTAAAGTTGTTTATCAGGTTTAGTTCTCTGGTGGAAATTTGAGGATCACTTAAGTATACTATCATATCATCTGCAAATAGTGATAATCTGACTTCCTCCTTTCCAATTTGTATCCTTTTGATCTCCTTTTTTTGTCTAACTGCTCTGGCTAGGACTTCAAGTACAATATTGAATAGGTAGGGAGAGAGTGGGCAGTCTTGTCTAGTCCCTGATTTTAGTGGGATTGCTTCAAGTTTCTCTCCATTTAGTTTGATGTTGGCTACTGGTTTGCTGTATATTGCTTTTACTATGTTTAGGTATGGGACTTGAATTCCTGATCTTTCCAAGACTTTTATCAAATTTGTCAAATGCGTTCTCAGAATCTAATAAAATGATCATATGGGTTTTTTTCTTTGAGTTTGCCTATATAGTGGGTTATGTTGATGGATTTCCATATACTGAACCATCCCTGCATCCCTTGGATGAAGCCTAGTTGATTATGATGGATGATTTTTTTTGATGTGTCCTTGGGTTGGGTTTGCAAGGATTTTATTGAATATTTTTGCATTGATATTTATAAGGGTCTGAAGTTTTCTTTCCTTATTAGGTCTTTGTTTGGTTTAGGTATAAGAGTAATTGTGGCTTCATAGAATGAATTGGGTAGAGTACCTTCTGTTTCAATTTTGTGTAATAGTTTGAGGAATTTTGGTATTAAGTCTTCTTTGAAGGTCTGATAAAACTCTGCACTAAACCCATCTGGTCCTGGGCTTTTCTTGGTTGAGAGACTATTAATGACTGTTTCTATTTAGTTAAGAGATATAGTACTGTTTGGATCCTTTATCTGATCTTGATTTAACTTTGGTAACTGGTATCTGTCTAGAAAATTGTCCATTTCATCCAGGTTTTCCAGTTTTATTGAGTATAGGTTTTTGTAGTAGGATCTCATGATTTTTTGGATTTCCTCAGTTTCTGTTGTTATATCTCCCTTTTCATTTGTGATTTTGTTAATTAAGATTCTGTCTCTGTGCCCTCTAGTCTGTCTAAGGGCTTATCTATCTTGTTGATTTTCTCAAAGAACCAACTCCTGGTTTGGTTGACTATATAGTTCTTTTTGTTTCTATTTGGTTGATTTTAGCCCTGAGTTTGATTATTTCCTGCCATCTACTCCTTTGGGTGAATTTGCTTCTTTTGTTCTAGAGCTTTCAGATGTGTTGTCAAATTGCTGGTGTATGCTCTCTCCAGTTTCTATTTGGAGGCACTCAGAGCTATGAGTTTTCCTCTTAGGACTGCTTTCATTGTGTCCCACAAGTTTAGGTATGTTGTGGCTTCATTTTCATTAAACTCTAAAACATCTTTAATTTTTTTCTTTATTTAATCCTTGACCAAGTGACCGTTGAGTAGAGTGTTGTTAAGCTTCCACATGAATGTAGGCTTTCTATTGCTTATATTGTTATTGAAGAACAGCCTTAGTCTGTGGTGATCTGATAGGATGCAAGGAATTGTTTCAATCTTCTTGTATCTGTTGAGGCCTGTTTTGTGACCAATTATATGGTGAATTTTGGAGAAGGTACCATGAAGGGCTGAGAAGAAGGTATATCCTTTTGTGTTAGGATGAAATGTTCTGTAGGTATCTGTTAAATCCATTTGGATCATAACCTTTGTTAGCTTCACTGTGTCTCTGTATAGTTTCTATTTCCATGATCTGTCCATTGCAGAGAGTAAGGTGTTGAAATCTCTCACTATTATTGTATGCAGTGCAATGTGTGCTTTGAGCTTTAGTAAAGTTTCTTTTTTGAATGTAGATGTCCTTGCATTTGGAGCATAGAGGTTCAGAACTGAGAGTTCATCTTGGTAGATTTTATCTTTGATGAGTATGAAGTGACCCTCCTTATCTTTTTTGATAACTTTAGGTTGAAAGTCAATTTCATTCAATATTAGAATGGCTACTCCAGCTTGTATCTTGGGACCATTTGCTTGGAAAATTGTTTTCCAGCCTTTTACTCTAAGGTAGTGTATTACTCAGGGTTCTCTAGAGTCATAGAACTTATGATAGTCTCTATGTAATAAAGGAATTTATTGATGACTTACAGTCTGTAGTCCAACTCCCAACAATCAACTCCCAACAATGGTCAGCAGCAGCTGTGAATGGAAGTCCGAGGATCCAGCAGTTGCTCAGTCTCACAAGGCAAGCAGGTGAAGCAGAGAGAGCCTTCTTTCTTCCAATGTCCTTATATAGGTCTCCAGCAAAAGGTCTGGCCCAGATTGCCACCACACCTTTAATCCCAGATATCCTTGCTTGAACTCATAGATCTTCCAGTCTTAATCTTCTAGGATTCATAGCCACTATGCCACTACATCTTTAATCCCAGATGATCTTGAACTCATAGATCTTTCTATCTTAATCCTCTGGAATTCATAGCCACTATACCTCAAGATCTCCATGCCAAGATTCATGTTGGAAACTTGTATCTCTCAGCCTCCAGATTAGGGCCAGGTGATCCTTCTAATTCTGGATTGTAGTTCATTTCAGATATAGTCAAGTTGACAACCAGGAATAGCCACTACAGGTAGTATCTATCTCTGTCACTGACATGGGTTTCCTGTATGCAACAAAATGTTGGGTCCTGTTTACATAGCCAGTCTGTTAGTCTATGTCTTCTTATTGGGGAATTAAGTCCATTGATGTTAAGAGATATTAAGGAAAAGTAATTGTTGCTTCCTCTTATTTTTGTTGTTAGAGTTAGAATTCTGTTCATGTGGCTATCTTTTTTAGTTTTGTTGAAAGATTTCTTTCTTGCTTTTTCTAGAATGCATTTTCCCTCTTTGTGTTGGAGTTTTCCATTTATTACCTTTTGAAGGGCTGAATTTGTGGAAACATATTGTATAAATTTGTTTTTCTCCATCTATGGTAATTGAGAGTTTGGCTGGAATCTGTGTTCTCTTAGGGTCTATATGACATCAGCCCAGTATCTTCTAGCTTTCACAGTCTCTGGTGAGAAGTCTGGTGTAATTCTGATAGGCCTACCTTTATATGTTACTTGACCCTTTTCCCTCACTGCTTTTAAAATTCTTTCTTTGTTTTGTGCATTTGGTGTTTTGATTATTATGTGACAGGAGAAATTTCTTTTCTGGTCCAAACTATTTGGAATTCTGTAGGCATCTTCTTGTATGTTCATGGGCTTTCTTTTTTTAAGTTAGGGAAGTTTTCTTCTATAATTTTGTTGAAGATATTTACTTGCCCTTTAAGTTGGAGGTCTTCACTCTCTTCTATACCTATTATCTTTAGGTTTGGTATTCTGTTGGTGATGCTTGCATCTATGGCTCCTAACTTCTTTCCTAGGTTTTCAATTTCCAGAGTTGTCTCTCTTTGTGATTTCTTAATTGTTTCTACTTCCATTTCCAGATCCTGGATGGTTTTGTTTGATTCCTTCACTTCTTTCTTTCTTTTTTTTTTTTTTTTTTTTTTTTTTTTTTTTTTTTTTTTTTTTTTTTTTTTTTTTTTTTTTGCATTTTTTTATTTTTAACTTTTATTGCATTATGATGAGAAAAGTTACATGATTTTAATTTATCGAATTTGTTAACATTTAAAAACATATTTTAAGTAAATAGAATTAAAACACATTCTTGTTTCCCTTTTGTACCCCAACTCCTCCCAGAGACCCCCTCTTCAATACCTACAATATCTTTTTTGTCATATTCCTTAAAATTTATAAAATATTATAACAATAAAAATGAGTACTATAAAAGTTGTTTGATATAAAACAACAATCAATTTAACAGTGTTATGTAGGTGCAATACTGAAAATGCATACATTTTTCTCAGTATAAATTTCAAATATCTCCAAACATATTAACTGTATATTTCAAAATAATACATCACTACTAGTATTTTCTTTTCTTTTTTTTTTAATTTTAGATATTTTCTTTATTTACATGCAGATTTCTCCATTCCCAGTTTCCCCTCCAAAAAACAAAAAAACAAACAAAAACAAACCCCTGTTGCCTC
>NW_022196899.1:25766309-25767644 GCF_008632895.1 Mastomys coucha
CTATGGTGATTGAGAGTTTTGCTGGGTATAGTAGTCTGGGCTCGCATTTGTGTTCTCTTAGGATCTGTATGACTTATCTGTATGACTGTATTTTCTTAAATGAGCATAAATATATAAAGTCTTTTTGTTTGTTTGTTTTATATTTAGTACAGTTTAAAGTCTTGGCTCTTTCTGTGGTACAAGCCCCAAATAAGAACAATTTTTAGACATTGGATTTCATTGTAATAAGGCTGTACTTCAATGACCCTCAAATCACCGAAGGATTTTACCTACATTGTAGGTAAGCTAAGAGTTGACAGTTCTGTTGTGCCAAGGAATGAATTGTAGGCATGATTTACAGAATTCCTGCTATGGTCAAAACTATTTGACTTGAGTGAGTGACTTTATTGTCAGCCCCCCGAGAACTGGTTACATTCATTTAAGAAATGGTGTAGGTATTGAGATGGTCTATCCATAAAGTCATTCACCAACTGTTTCAATGAACAATGGTTCTGCTTGGAGAGTGGCACAGATATTAGGTGAGGGTAAGAATCTGGTTCATTAGTTGTAATAATTTGGAGAAGCATTCATCTCAGAGAAAGAGTAACTTATAAAGTCCTCTTCTTCAAACTTGATACAAGAGTTACAAATGTCAAGCAAAGCATTCAGTTTCACTTTGTTGTTCTCTTACAAGCCACCTCCCTAGTTAATCGTCTATGTTTCTTTTGGGTATATAAATACTTTTGAAACATATAAGCTGTTCTGAAAACCATAGTATAGTGTAAAAACATGAAATAAACAATACTACTAATAGAGAGGCTAAGATAGGAGAAGCAAGATCTCAAGACCACAGCAAGACACTGTCACAAACAAACAAGCTAAAAGTGTATTTGGATTGTATAATATTGGACCTATTTCTCCAATTACCAAATTGGAGAGACCATTGGATGAAAATTAACAAATTTCTAATTCCTCATATTATTGGATTTCAATCAATTAGGGTGTGTTGGTAATATTAATTTTCATATTAATATATTAATAAAAAGTAATTGTCACTTCCTGTAGTTTTTGTTGTAAGAGGTGGAATTAGGTTTGTGTGGATTTGTTGCAAGATTACCTTTTGCTTCTTCTAGGGTGTAGTTTTGCTCCTTATGTTGATGTTTTCCATCTATTATCCTTTGTAGGGCTGGATTTGTGGAAAGATATTGTGTAAATTTTGTTTTGTCATAGAATATCTTGTTTTCTTCATCTATGGTATTTAAGAGTTTTGCTGGGTATAGTAGCCTTCGCTGGCATTTGTGTTCTTGTAGGATCTGTATGACATCTGCCCAGGATCTTCTAGCTTTCATAGTCTCT
>NW_022196899.1:25768327-25771171 GCF_008632895.1 Mastomys coucha
ATGGTGTGTCCAGGACTTGCTACGGTGGGAGAATTGGGTTCTGATGATGGCAAATGACCTTGGTTTGTATTGTTTATTTTCTTACGCTTGCCCCCGCCCCCGCCATCTGGTTAACTCTAGTGCTACCTGCCCTTGCTAAATCTAACTGGAGCCTGTCCTTTCTGCAATCCTGGTTGTGTCATAACTCCTCAGAGTCAAGCTGCCTCTGTGATCCTGTGGTTCTGAGATCCTGGGATCCTGGGCTTGTTAGATCACCTGGGATTGTTGCTTTCTCTGTGTGTTGTCGGACTGGCTGCAGAGCTTGTGCCCAAGTTCTGCTCAGAACACTAACCCAGACAGACCCAGAAGAAACCAGAGACACTAGGCTGTCGGAGTTCCTAAGTACCTGGTCCCGCTGGTCCCAGTTACTCCCAGTGTTGGGACAGATGGTGGTTCCTACTCACCTCTGGTCCCGGGTGTGTCAGAGCGCCTGGGATTGGAGCTTCCTCTGGGTGTTGTGGGACTGGCTGCAGAGCTTGAGCCCAAGGCCTACTCTCTGATCCTGGGTATGTCAGTGCACCTGGGAGTGGAGCTTCCTCTGGGTGTTGTGGGACTGGCTGCAGATCTTGTGACCAAGGTCTCTGATCCTGGGTGTGTCAGAGCACCTGGGAGTGGAGTTTCCTATGGGTGTTGTGGACGATTCCTTCATTTCTTTGTTTGTGTTTTCCTGTAATTCTTTAAGAGATTTTTGTGTTTCCTCTTTAAGGGCTTATACCTGTTTCCCTGTGTTTTCCTGTATTTCTTTAAGGGAGTTATTTATATCCTTCTTAAAGTCCTCTATCATCATCATTAGATATGATTTTAGATCCAAATCTTGCTTTTCCAGTATGTTGGAGTATCCAGGACTTGCTGTGGTGGGAGTACTGTGTTCTGATGATGCCTAGTAGTCTTGGTTTCTGTTGGTAAGATTCTGGTAATCTCTGGTGTTAGATGTTCTTGCTGTCTCTGGCTGGAGCTTGTTCCTCCTGTGGGTCTGTAAGCCTGTGTCCGCACTCCTAGGAGATCAGCTCTCTCTTGGTAAGGCCTGTGCACAGAGGGATGTGCATCAGCCTTCCCTCATGGGTGCAGATGGATGCAGGAAGGACTGTCCCAGCTGCTCTGCTGTTTCTTCGGCCTGTGCCTCCTGGCTGGTCCTGCCATGTCACTGGAGAGAAAATGGCGATCTCACCTGATTCCTGGGGTCCTATTTGAATTTGTTAACATTTAGAAGCATATTTTAAGTAAATAGAATTACATCACATTCTTCTTTCCCTTTTGTACCCCAACTTCTCACAGAAACTCCCCTTCAATACTTGTCATACCTTCTGGGTTTTTTTATTTTGTCATATTCTTTAAAATTTATAAAATATTGTAACAATAAAAATGAGTATTATAAAAGTTGTTTGGGTGGGGTGGCAAGCATGGGGAGGGGGAAGGCAACAGGGGTTTGCTCTTGTTGTTTTTGTTTTTTGTTTTTTTTTTTTGGAGGGGAAACTGGGAAAGGAGAAATCATATGACATGTAAATAAAGAAAATATCTAATAAAAAATTACACCTGCAAAAAAAAAGTTGTTTGATATAAAACAACAATCAGTTGAACAGTCTTATATAGATGCTTGTCTATAGCAATGCTGAAAATACATACACTTTTCTCAATATAACACTCCAAACATATTAATTGTATTATGTGATATATTAAGATAATACATCACTGCTAGGTTTTTTTTTAATGAACATAAGTAGATAAAATCTTTTTGTTTGTTTGTTTTATTTTCGGTAGAGCTTAAAATCTTGGCTCTTACTGTGGTACAAGCCCAAGATAAGAACAATTTTTAGACATTGGAGTTCATTGTAATAAGGCTGTACTTCAGTGATCCTCACATCACCAAAGGATTTTACTTCCATAGTAGCTAAGCTGAGACTTGACAATTCTTCCATGCCAAGGAATGAATTGTAGGCATGAGTTTTGGATACATATTTCCTGCTATGGTCAAAGCTATTTGACTTGAGTGATTGTCTTCATTCTCAGCCTACAGGGAACAGGTTACATTCAAGAAATGGTGTGTGTATTAAGATGGTCTGTCCATGAAGTCATTCACCAACTGTTTCAATGAACAATGCTTCTTCTTGGAGGGTGGTACAGATATTAGGTGAGGGTAAGAATCTGGCTCAATGGCTATGAAGATTTTGAAAAGCATTCACCTCAGAGAAAGAGTAACTTATAAAGTCCTCTTCTTCAAAATTGATACAACAGTTATAAATATCAAGCAAAGCGTTCAGTCTCACTCTTTGTTATTCTCTTACAAGCTACTTCCCAAATTAATTGTCTATGTTTCTTTTGGCTATATAAATACTTTGGAAATATGTAAACTGTTCTGAAAACCATAGTATAGTGTAAACACATGAAATAAACAATACTACTAATAGAGAGGCTGAGATAGGAGAAGCATGATTCCAAGACCATTATATAGTACACAGCAAGACACTTTCATGTACAAACAAGCAGAAAGTGTATATGGATTGTACAATATTGGACCTATTTTTCAAATTACCAAATTAAAGAGACCACTGGATGACAGCCAACAAATTTCTAATTCCTCATATTTTTGAATTTCAATCGATTAGGATATGTTGGTAATATTAATTTTCATATTAAGAGATAGTATGAAAAAGTAATTGTTACTTCCTGTTATTTTTGTTGTTAGAGTTGGAATTCTGTTTGTGTGGGTTTGTTGAAAGATTACTTTCTTGCTTCTTTGAGGGTGTAGTTTTGCTCCTTATGTTGGTGTTTTCCATCTATTATCCTTTGTAGGATTGGATTTGTGGA
>NW_022196899.1:25771257-25810932 GCF_008632895.1 Mastomys coucha
TTGTGTAAATTTGGTTTTATCATGGAATATCTTGTTTTCTCCATCTATGGTAATTGAGAGTTTTGCTGAGTATAATAGCTTGTGCGGTGTCTGTGTTCTCTCGGGGTCTGCATGACATCTGCCCAGGATTTCTAGCTTTCACAGTCTCTGGTGAGAAGTCTGGTGTAATTCTGATAGGCCAGCCTTTATATATTACTTGACCTTTTTCCCTTATTGCTTTTAAAATTCTTTCTTTGTTTAGTGCATTTGGTGTTTTGATTATTATATGATGGGAGGAATTTCTTTTCTGGTCCAATCTGCTTGCAGTTCTATAGGCATCTCTTGTATATTCATGGGCATCACTTCCTTTAGGTTAGGGAAGTTGTCTTCTATAATTTTGTTGAAGATATTTATTGGCCCATTACCTTGGGAGTCTTCACTCTCTTCTATACCTATTACCTAGACCTATTAGGGTTTGGTCTTCTCATTGTGTCCTGGATTTCCTGGATGTTTTGGGATAGGATGTTTTTGCATTTTGTGTTTTCAACTGTTGTGTCAATGTTTTCTATGGTATCTTCTGCACCTGAGATTCTCTCTTCTATCTCTTGTATTCTGTTGATGATTCTTGCATCTATGACTCCTGATCTCTTTCCTAGGTTTTCTAACTCCAGGGTTTTATCCCTTTGTGATTTCTTTATTGTTTCTACTTCCAGTTTTAGATCCTGGATGGTTTTGTTCATCTCCTTCGTCTCTTTGATTATGTTTTCCTATAATTCTTTAAGGGATTTGTTGTTTCCTCTTTAAGGCTTCTAGCTATTTACCTGTATTCTCCTGTATTTTTTTGAGGGAGTTATTCATGTCCTTAAAGTTCTCTATCATCATCATGAGAAGTGATTTTAGATCTGAATCTTGCTTTTCCAATGTGATGGTGTGTGCAGGACTTGCTATGGTGTGAGAATTGGGTTCTGATGATGCCAAGTAACCTTAGTTTCTGTTGCTTATATTCTTACACTTGCCTCCTGCCATCTGGTTATCTCTAGTGTTACCTGCTCTGGCTAAATCTGACTGGAGCCTGTCTGTTCTGTGATCCTGGTTGTGTCAGAACTCCTCAGAGTCAAGCTGTCTCTATGATCCTGTGATTCTGTGATCCTGTGATCCTGTGGTCCTGGGCCAGTTACAGAGCCTTGGAGTAGAGCTTCCTCTGGGTATTATGAGACTCACTGCAGAGTTTGCACCTAAGGTCTGGTCAGGGCACAGGCCCAGACAGGCCAGAAGGAACCTGTCCCACTGGACTGGCAGAGATCCTTCGTGCCTAGATTCCTATTGGTCCCAGTTATTCCTGGTGTTGGGACAGATGTTGTGTCCTCCTCATCTTTCATCCTATGATCCTCGGCCAATGCATCTTATTTTAATCTTATGCAGGCTCATGTACATAAGCGTATGATGGTAAACAGAGGAGTCTTCCTAAAAGTTCACCTGAAGAACCAGATTTGTCTTATTATCATGTACCTGAAACCAGTTCAGGTCAGATCATCCCTGCTACCCTTGTACATTAATATGTTGAAAATACACTGACTAGAAGCTTTCTGTTTGGTGGCTATAAAGTGTAGAAACTTACACCATTGTTCAAAATAAGTGCATGTAGCCTGATGATGCTGGGGATGGAGGAGGGCTGCCTCCTGGTTGCTAGGTGCTTTTTTAGAAATGGCTACATGTGCATATTACATGCTGATGAAGGTCTTAGCTTTCCAAATTTATTGATAAAAGATAGGTATGCATAGCCCAAGCCAGGTGGAGTCCCAGGTTGCTTTGTTATTCCCTATGCTTGTCTGCCTCCTGTTTGCTTTCTTCTTCTACATCTCTTTCTTTCTCATTAATCTTGTACTATTACTTAAGTATGCTAAGTTTTAAGCACACGGGACTTACCAGCATTCTTCAGCTTGAATGTCATATCAGGAAGAATATAATAGAAATCAGAATTGAGAATAATACTGGACATGTATAAAGGGCTTTATTAAATATTCACAGAGCTTATTTTTCTTTTTAAAACATGAATTGGCCAACAGATAAAATTCCTTGGAAAAATTCCAGAAGCAATACTGTCATAATAAGTAGCTATTTATAGTAGAAATTTTGGGGTCAATTTTCACAGTAGAAAACCTGTTAAATAATGAAATATATTTATTAATTAGTACTTTAAAGTATTTTGACATACCATTGCTGGGGGAAAAGCAAGTATAAAAGTTGCATGCAAGTTATTATTGCAATTCTTCTGTATTTCCAATGCTTTGCACATCTCATGTTACCTTGGTTATGGGAAAATAATCCTGTGGTGTTTAACTGGGACACTGTATCCCAGAAGGTAACTAGCATTTGAACAAAGACTAGTACCCACATCGACTCCAAAGATAGTGTATTCATTACTTTCCTGTTGATGTTCAAAATAATTGACCAAGAAACTTAAGGAAGGGTTTATTTTGGCTTACAGTTTGAGAAAGCAATCTATCGTTGAGGGGAAGTCATGGAGGCCGGAGCATGACGCAGCAGGTCACACTGCACCTGTGCCTGCTGTCAGGAAGTCAGAAGAGATGAATGCTGGTGCTCAGCTTCTTTCTCCATTTTATTGAGCCTGGAATAAGTGCCTCCCACACTCAAGCAGAGACTCCTTCCCTCAGTTGAACACTTCTGGATACATTTGTGTTTCTATGTTGATTCTAATTACCACCAACTTTATTATGAAGATTAGCCATCTCACAGATGGACTGAAATCTCACTTTCTTTGAATATATCAGGGCTTCCATGTGCTCTTGCTCAGCCAGGCATAGAGATGAAGATGTGGTCAAGGAAAGGCAGACAAACCAAACACATTCAGCTGGGAATGCCAGCTGTGGGACTGTGCTGGCTCTGCATCCTTAGGTTGTTTCTGCTTGCTTCCATTAGCTGTGTAGGCCAAGGGTATGCATGCTGATACCCCTGTTCAACAAATGCACTTACTACTTTAAATCCCATAATCACTGAAATCATCCTTGAAAACAAAACTTAAAGTTATAATTTAAGTGTCAGAGGATTGCATTGATGCAGAGAAGCAACATAGTTACATGTTCTTCTAAGTCTCAAGAGTCACTGGTTTGTCAGGCCTGCGCTGGCTTTGTATGAATGTCCAATAATCACATTAAAAAAACAAACAACAAAAAAAGAAAATGAGAAAATTACATATAAAGGATGTTTTGTTTTGTTTTGTTTTGTTTTGTTTTAAATAACACAGGAACAGTAAAGACCCTAACTATTCAGCTTAAAGGTGAAGCCATTTTGGGTATCAGATGAAGTCCTAATTTTATGTCACTAAGCCTTTTTCTGATTAAACATGATTCTCTGCATTGGCCTCTGAGGGAGAAGAGAAAAGCAGTCTTTTAAAAACAATCATAATCCAGACAAGTTTCTGGGACAAAAGACAGATTAACAAGGAAAAAACAAGGAAGCTCATTACAGAAAACACACAGCACACATCACAAAGGAGAAAGATAACCACCAAAGCAGGGGCTTGCAAGCTGCCGTATTAAGATGTTTCAACAGAATGAGAGATTTATAGATGCAACAGGATTATGAAGAAGTGGGAAACTGTGGAAGAATCTGCCTGGCTGGTCAGGTCACCCCTAGATTGATGGAGGAGCCTCCTTCCCAACCTACTTAGGATGGAGGAAGCCAGAGGAGGACAGAAGTAGGAATATCCCTTGTTTTATTAGTCCTTTCCCAGACTTTAGGTAAATAAACATGGGCAGCCAAGTCCCCCTGCATTTAAATTATCTGTGGCTCAACAAGAGAGAAATCTTTTTCTTTCACCTACAGTCTCCTAGCTCCAAGAACTGTGCATCATCTCCCTCAGTAAACCCACTGCAGTTCTTTAATGTTCACATACACATTACATGTTTGTTGGTAGATAGAAAGACTACTACGTATTGTTTATCAATTTTGGTTTGATATTGCTATGAACTAACTGTCTTCCTTCCTATCTTGCTTGCTTTGAATGTGTGTGTATGGGGGCCAGGGGGTGCTGATGGGGATGTGTGTGAATATATCCATGCCATGGTAAAGTCAGAGGACAACTTGTAGGGGCCAATGCTCTCCTCCCACATGGATTTGAGCTTGAATTCAGGTCCCCAGGGCTGATTTCAAACACATTTACCTGCTAGACCCTCTCACCAGTCCTCTGCTCAGTTTTAACAATGAGTTATCTGAGAATTCTTTTGTATTTTCTTCATAACTAGATCATTGGTAAATAATAAGCTCTTGTTCCTTCTCTGTAAATATAACATTCTTTTGTTATTCTTGTCCAATTATACTAGCTTATGTTTCAATAAATTAAAATAAAACTGATGATTTGTTAAGTGAGGTTTTTCAATATTTCACCATTAGATAATTGTATCAATTATATACAGGTAGTTTTTCTCGGCCTTTTATTACACTAAAGATGTCACTACTTTTAATTTGATAATAGCTCTTACCATGAATATATATTACTATATAAATTACATATAGAAATTAATATATTTCTGTTATATTATCACATTATCAGCTTATAATGCTTCTCACATATTAACAAAAATCTAATAATGACCAATGTTATATTGCTAAGATACAATAGTAGTAGTTTTATCATGGTAGACTCCATCTCTTTATACTTAAGGATAAAGTATATTTATCTTGAAGTAAAGCTTACGTTTGGTGAACTAAATTCTTTTAGATTTTATATTTGTAGTTAACAATGAGGTTAGCCTGTAGTTTTCCATTACACATGTCTCTGACTGGCTTTGGTCTCAGAACTTGCCAACCTCATAACCAGGATGACTGCCATTCTTTCTCTGCACTCTATATTATACAGAGTTATCTGCATAATATAGCTTGGGCTCAGCTGTAAGTTGTAAAAGCATTGTATTTCTATGATCAAAATACTTTTAATTATTTAGAACTTTTAGCTAGTTCAAATTTTAATAGTTTAGAATTATTTAGGTCTTCTGGCTGTTTCTTGAGTGTTGGTTTCAGTAAGTTACATATTTGTAAGGCCTTGCTGTATCGCTCAGTAAGTTTAAGATCTCCAAGTTTCTAGATGTATTACCAAAAAGTTGTTTTAAGTGTCTCCTTTCTAAAGCATGCTGTACCCACAATTATGGATTTTTAATTCTTCATATTTATTTTGGATTTGTATGTTTTTTTTATCAATCTTGTCAAAGATGTATCCATTTCTTTAGTCTTTCAGAACACATTAATCTTTGAACTCATTGTTCCTTTAACACAGTTAACCATCTATTTCCTTTAGTAGTGCTTATGGTACTTTCTTTCCTTACTCCTTCTTTTTGAATGTTTCACTTACCTCAAAATTTCCTTAGATGCTGAGTGAACTAATTTTAGTGTTTTCTTATTCTCTAACGCAAGCATTGAAAATGTACATTTTTCTTTTTTTACTTTACATTTTTCACTTTACATTCTGCGCTCTCTGCCGGCCTCCCAGTCACCCTCTCCCACAATCCTTCCCCCATCCCCTCTCTCCTTATTTTTTGAGCAAGTGGACTCCCCCTCTGTATTCCTCCACCATGGTACATCAAATCTGTGAGCCTAGGTGCATCCTCTCCCACTGAGGCCAGGCAAGGCAGCCCAGCTGGAAGAACATATACCACAGACAGGTAACAGCTTTTGGGATAGTGCCTGCTCCAGTTGTTCAGGACCCACATGAAGACCAAGCAGCACATCTGCTACATATTTACAGAAAGGCCTAGATCCAGCCTGTGTACATTCATTGGTTGGTGGTTCGGACTTTGAGAGCTCTAAGAGTCCAGGTTAGTTGACTCTGTTCTTCTTATAGAGTTCCTATCCCCTTCAGGGCCCACAATTCTTCCTCCTATTCTTTCATAAGAGTCTCTAAGCACCATCCACTATTTGGCTGCAGGTGTCTGCATCTGAGTCAGCTGCGGGTGGAGCCTCTTAGAAGACATCCATGCTATGCTCCTGTCTGCAAGCACAACAGAATATCATTAATAGTGTCAGGGATTAGTGTTTACCCATTGGGTGGATCTCAAGTTGGGCCAGTTATTGGTTAGCCATTCTCTCTGTCTCTGCTCCATCCCTGGTCCCTCCACTGGGGTGCATCTCCAGGACTAGACAGACACCTGAAATAGGATAGAAACCCAAGAATCAATGGGGGGTGACCTTAACTGTAACTCAAAACATTAGAGATATGGAACCTGAAGAGGCCACCTCCTGTAGCCAGGCAGGAACCCCAGAGGAGTGATAGGGACATCAACTCACCCACAAAATTTTTGACCTAAAAGAAAATGTACATTCTTACCTGTTGTTTTAGCAACAACCACTGGATACTTTGTCTTCCATATCATTCATTTCAAAGTTCTTTATTTGTCTGATTTCATTTTGGCCCATGAATTCTTTATACCACACACACACACACACACACACACACACACACATACACACACGTTTTCCTTTAGGAAACGTTGTTGTTGTTGTTGTAATCATTTCGTTCATTATTGCACTAAAGCCAAATACCATGGTCAACATAATGGTAATCTTCTGAAAGCATATTTAACAACCAGACTCACTAATATTCATGATGCTTCTTACATGCATGCCGCAGGCTGGCCGATCTGGGCCTCCCTCAACCCGTGGGAGAAATAGGGTCCTAGTCAGGTTGACAAGGCATAGGCGAAGAATGACAAACAGAGCTGACACAAGAATGTGCTGAGTCTGAATGTATTTCTTAAAAATGGCATCAGACTTTTACAGTCATTGCAGAAGAGAAATGGTAAATCTGGCAGCTCAGTAGTTGAGGTACATCTGAGGCCACCTGAAACACACTGGGTCTAAAGCAGCCACCTCTTCTAGACAGGTGCTGCACCACCCCCCTCCCCGGGCCCAAGCGCTCTGGACCCAGGGGGCTGCAGACTGCATGAATCTAAGTCCTAGTCCATCTAAGTTCTAGTTCCAGTCAGAGTGCCAACCCCTGCACAAAGTGAAAACCAGGCTTATATGGTATACAGAAAACAGGGCGAATGACAAAATTCACTGTAGGCAGGTGACAGTTACATCAAGGTCGGTAGGATCAGGTAACCAGGTGTGATGCAGGCAGAAGAGCAGTGGTGCCCTCCCCGCTGGGGCTATTTTGGTATTCCCGAGCTAATTCTCTGGGTTTGCTAGAGGCAAGCACCAGGAGGTTCTAACCTAACAGTTCTTGCTAATGTCCTTAAGTGAGGGAAACCCTTCGATTATTCTCTAGTATGCAAAACAGTTCTGTCTTCTGTGGGACTGCCCTGAGAATTCTAACTATGTGCCTGACCTCTTTTGCTAACTCCGAGGACATCCTATCTGATAAGGCAAATTCCTTGTGAGAAATTCCAAGCTAAGGACTGCTAGGTAATAAATTAGGATATATTGGAACGCTGTGCTGGCCAGGGAGCAACACCCTTTTTTGCCATTTATGAATCATTTCTTGGGGTACCTTAATGCCTAAATAAGAAGGCATGTTGACGATTGGAAACACTAATCTGGAACACATCTGAGTTAGGAGATGCCAATAACTGACTGAATACCCAGAAGGCACAAACTCCCTTTGAAGTCATAGCGCCTCTTGTCCTTAATCAGGCTTTTACCCCCGATATTGTAGACTTTACTGGAGTAGATGAGTGGGCGTGGCACATGCAAATCTAATTGCCCCTCTTGTTTCATTCCTTTTAACACCCTCTTGAACTTCAAGAGCAGATCTCTTTTCTTCTGACCTATGCATAGCTCACCAACCAAGAGCTGCCCTTTTCCATGCCAGACCCCAGTCAGTCATCCACCTCTCTGAGGCTTGGTTCAGTCTGTCACAGACAGCTATGCCAGTCCCACCTGCATCAATGGCAGGCTTCCAAGCCACCTCTGCATTCTACGTCACAGCCCTAAGTTATGTATCTGCCACCGGTTCTCTGAGTGTTCATGTCTTCTCTGAGTGTTCATGTCAGGGACTCCAGTACAATGACCAATTTGCCTGAAGCCACGTTGACAAAGAACCTATTTGCTGTGATCAACCATTTTGGCGAGTATATTAAATTTCACTGTGTATCAAAATTTAACACAGTCATTGTAACCCTACAACAGTCTTTCACGTCAACATTAACTTGGCTAGCAAGAATCAATATGGTCAATTCCATCTTTCATTAGGGCGTCCATTCTGGTCTCCTGTATCTCAAAATTTGTAGTCATTGTCCCTCCTCATTTCTGGCATCCTTCTCTGTGTTCCAGACACTATCTGAGGTCTCCTCAGTGTTTCCTGCTCTTTCTGTCCCCTGTCCTGCTCCCAGGGTCTAGCTCAGCAGGCTCAGCTGCACATTTTGTCAATTTCTCCTCTTCAACAAAAGGCTTCCCTGCAGAGGACACTGCTGTCCTCACCCAGAGCCTTCCTGTTTCAGAAAGAGGACTAGAACAGAAACAACCTAAGCATTTATTTAATGATTCCATGGGACAAATTAAAAGTCATCTAAATAAATCGTTGAGTCTTCAATGGGATATTAAAAATTCCCCTCCAGGACTGCTCGGGGTATTTACTGCTCCTGCAGATGACCCAAGTTCTGTTCCCAGCATCCAAATCAGGTGGCTCACAACTGCCTATAACAATATATTTATACACATACACATGAATATGCTTATTGGAATATACTTATAATGTGACTCAGAAGACTGGGGTCTTCTTTAAAACATCAAACTAATCTTAACATACTGCTGAGAACATCTTCATTATAACAAACTTCATGATAAAACATACTAAAATGTGCCATTTACAGATAGGGGAGAAAAATATATTCATGTCCACTTACTATATTTAAAATAATTCCGCTTAAAACAACTCTTTGTGAAGTCTGTAAGTTAATACAGGAAGTAGGTAGGTTCTGTTCACAGTGTGAACTGAACCTTCAGTTGACTGGCTTTGGGTGCCTTAGCCTTCAGAAGCTGATTCTCAGGTAATCAGCCCTCAGGGACTGGCTTGCCTCCCTTCTCAACTGTCCAGTCAGCATGAGCACCAGGTAATAGTAGTTATGTCTTCCTGCTGCTCAGAAAGACTGTGTCATCCACATGATGATGTATCTCCAGAATTAGCACATTGTGATAGTGGTGGCTATTCCTTGTTGTCAACTTGATTATATCTGCAATAAACTACAATCCAGAATTGGAGGGCTCACCTGTGATCCAGATTTTGAGGCTGGAAGACACAAGTTTCTGACCTGGATCTTAACATGGAGATCTTAAGGTATAGTGACCATGAAAAGCTTAGACCCAGGCAAGGTAGTACAAGCAAGCATTTAATCCCAGGAAACGGAGGCAAGGAGATCTCTGAGTTCAAGGTCAGACTGGGACAAAGCAAGTCCCAGATCCAGGCATGGTGGTACACACCTTTAATCTGGGCCACACCTTCTGCTGGAGGCCTATATAGCGACATTGGAAGAAGGAAGATCCACTTTTCTTTGACTGCTTGTCCTTACTTGCAAGCAAATCTGTTGGAACCTACTTGTACAGAAGACAAGCTCACACAACTAGCCTTGTCAGACTGAGCAACTAGTAGATCCTTGGACTTCCCATCCACAGCTGCTCATTGTTGGGTTAGTTGGACTACAGACTGTAAGTTGTCACAATAAATTCCCCCAATATAGAGAGGCATTCCATAAGTTCTATAGCTCTAGGAAACCCTGACCAATACAGTGATCTATCTTATGAAGACATATAAATGTCAGCAAATAAGGCTGGAGACAAACTTATTTGGATAACCACCAAACAATCAAATGGGGCCAACTGGCTGGCTAACCTAATCTGCTTGTTAAATTCCATGCCAACAAGAGACCTTGTCTCAAACAAGGTGGACTGCACCTGAGGAACAACAGCCAAGGTTGTCCTCTGGTATTCACAAGCATGCAACACATGTGCGTATACACACAAATGAACTAACAGACTCAAAAACAAAACATGGACATATAAAAAACAAATCCATACAAGGACTCCACCATGCCTGTTCCTGAATGCTTTTCTCCCCATGTAGCAAAGGAATCTGAACTTAAATCACCAAAGCCAGAGAGCATCCTCCTTGCACTTTTTACTCTGTGTATCCATGTGTACATATGCAGATTTCATAGCTAATTTGCTTGGGAATTATAAGCTGACTTTTGATAGGAAATTTGAAAACAATTATGTAGACATTGAGCTTGAAATGTTTTTTAAGTGTACTGACTATTGTTGGAGCAAAACAAAGGTTTACTGAAAAACTGAAAACCTTCGTTTATGAAGCCTCATATTTTAGATTTACTTATTTTTATTTTACGTGTATGGGTATTTTGACTGCATATATATATGTGCATCATGGTGCATGCTTGTTGTCCACAGAGGCCAAAAGAAGTCATTGGAGTCTCTAGAAATGGAGTTACAGATGGTCATGTAGGTGTTGGGAACTGGACTGGGTCCTTTGTAAGAACAGCCATTGGTCCTAGCCACTAAGCCATCTCTTCAGCCCTCCCAAGATGTTTTAAATTTATGTCCTTCTGTCTGTCTGTTGCACACATGCCCTCAATGTGGAGGTCAGAGGATAACTTTCATGAGTCACTTCTGTCCTACCATGTGGGTCGCAGGGAAAAGAATCTTAGGTTATCAGGCTTAGGTGCCAGCAAACTCAGCTTCTGAGCCATCTCATCAGCTCCCTTCTGTTGTCCTGTAGATTCAATAATAACTTCCATTCTCCATAAGTATCTGGACAGAAAAGAGTTAGACCTTCCCTCTCTTCACACCTCCCCACCACATACAGCTCCACTGCAGCACAGAGCTCCACTGCTGCTTCTCTCTGACTGCCTCCTCCTCCTCTACGTTTCATCAGCCACTACATCCCGGGGCTTCATTCCCTGGACATTTCTCCATATGTTGTCTTCAGCCAGGATGCAGCCCTTAGCATCCTTTGCCAATATCTCCCATTTTGTCCTCCTCATTCTCTTCCCCCCTTCTTCCCCTCCCCCTCCCTTTTTCCCCTCCCTCCCTCCCTCCTCCTCCGATTTAAGATGTTTCCTGTTTCTAATCTCCATACTGCAGACACAGTGATCACTCTGAATCTCAATTCTGGTCGAATCACTGCTGACAGCTGTCCTTTAATTACAGGAGAAAGGCTACTCTCTAGAATGACTTTCAAAGCCTTTGTGACACCAACTTTCTCCTCTGGTTGCCCTGTTTCCATGGTGTATGCCCTCTCAGGACCACTAGCATAGTCCTTCCTGGTACTCACTGTGCAACTCCAAGCCCCTACATCACCACCCTCAGCTGACACTCATTTTCATGTCTTTCTTCTTTTTTTAAGATTTATTTATTATAAATATGTGAGTACACTGTAGCTGTCTTCAGACACACCCAAAGAGGGCATCAAATCCTAATACAGATGGTTGTGAGCCACCATGTGGTTGCTGGGAATTGAATTCAGGAGCTCTGGAAGCACAGTCAGTGCTCTTAACCGCTGAGCCAACTCTCCAGCCCCATCTTTCTTCTTATTTAACAGGGACCATGTCTCCAACACAAGAGGTTACAACACTCACAATACATGTGTGGCCTTAACCTCCTAATCAATATCTCATTCTTCCAAAGTGTATTAACATTGCTCCATTTATCCATTAATTTGATAACCATTTATTGGTAGATTTCATAGCTATGTTCCACCCACTCAAAACTTTCATTTTGCCTTGTAATATCCTGATTGCCTAAACACCCACGAACTATGTAGAAACCATTTCCTCCCTTTCTTACCCATTCTAGAATGTACAGAGAGCATTCGTTTTTCAATTATGTTTGAGATGACTTGGTTGAATCATTTTATGTTTCTTGTTCTGATGGCATCCTATAGCACCGAGTCTATTTGATAGCAGCCTGGCATAGTCGGTGCTGTGTGGCAGCCTAATAGTCCAGAACAGCGCCCATCATCCTTGCTGGCTTCCATCTGCAGAATTCAGAGCTCAGTGGCAGCCATCAGAGTTAAATATATGTTGATAAATGATACTAGCCAAGTAACAACAGGTTAGTATTTTCCAGTGGGTTTTTGAAGCCACTCAGGGTTAGCCTGTTAGCCCTGCTTCACAAGTTTGCCTGCCGACTGCCTTTCAGTGCTAATGGGCACCGGTTTGTTCTTCAAGTTCACACAGGGTCAAGTTTAAAGAGCTTTGATGTAAATCCTGCAATTTACAAAGAAATCTCAAAAATGAATCATGAAACTGAGAGGGCAGGTAAGGTTGCCAGTCTGTGGAGGGCAAAAGTGGGGTGGCCATCTAGTCCACGGGCAAAAGTGGGGTGGCCATCTAGTCCAAGGGCAAAAGTGGGGTGGCCATTTAGTCCACGGGCAAAAGTGGGGTGGCCATCTAGTCCACGGGCAAAAGTGAGGTGGCCATCTAGTCCACAGGCAAAACTGGGGTGGTCATCTAGTCCACGGGCCTCAGGCTTGAGCAGGAAAATAATACAGTATAGTGTCATTCCAGGCCTCTGGCACTGAAAATAAACAGAAAGCAGTGCTATCTAAACACACACACACACACACACACACACACACACACACACAGCACAAACATGAGTAGGTTCAGAAAGTATATATCAACAATGTTCAACTTCATTAATATAAAATCAACAAACCAAGGCAATTTGGGGGTTGAGAGGATTGGTGTCTTTCTTAGAACTCTACAGAGAAAAATTATATTACAGTTAGACATGAATCCCCAATATGCAGATTTAGGGATTATTTCTGCTCAGGGATGGTGCACATATATATGTCTGCTCCCTTTTTCTGTGCGTGTAGAATGTGTGTGTGTGTGTGTGTGTGTGTGTGTGTGTGGGTGTGTGTGTGTGTGTGATGTGTTTGGAGCCAGGGGTTATAGTGAGATTCAACTTCACTTGAGTGTGTTTGGAGCATTCCTATGGGTCCCTCAACCTGGCAAGGCACGGGCAGAAACATAGCTACCCTCAAGAGGCATGCAGGGTAATTATGAGTCTCATGTAAGACTGTATTGTTTTCAATTTCAGAAATATCTACCAGAAAATCAGGGACCATGACCTCCTAGACAAAAGGAAAACTGTGACAGCTCTGAAGGCTGGAGAGGACCGGGCCATCCTACTCGGCCTGGCCATGATGGTGTGCTCCATCATGATGTACTTCTTACTGGGAATCACACTGCTGCGTTCATACATGCAGAGGTAAGGCCATGAACACCAGGGAGCCCACTGCCCTCTCCTTCTCTGCTCCCCCACTGCCCATTCAACCTATAGTCATCTTCCTTACCTTTCCTCTGAACTTTCAGGGGCACCTGGTAGTACACAGTGTTTTCTAATGTTATCTGATAATAATAATAATAATAATAATAATAATAAACCTAGACTATGTATAAACTGTGTTAGGACCTGGACAGTTTTCGTAGACTGCTCGTTTCTTTCTCACAATTATTCCATAAGGTGAGAATATATCATCAATGCAGAGACACTGACACCTAAGCAATGAGGGGTTTGGGTGATGGCTCTCCATAATGAGCTTGCTGTACAACCATGAGAACCCGAGTTCCAAACCTAGACCCCACATAAACCCAGACATGGTAGCATGCACTTGTAATGCTGGCACTGAAAATATGGAGACAGACAGTCTCTAGAGCTCACTGGCCAGCAAGTCTCACCTAACTGTGGAGCCCCAGGCCACAGAGAGACCCTGTCTCATATAACGTAATGTAGATGACATCTGAGATCATCTTCTGGACTCAGCAAACACACAGAGAAACATACTAGCATGAACATGTACACATACCCATATACATGCATCTGCACACATGTGAACAGACATATGTACACATAAAGTGTACCTGCATACACATGAATACAAACCCGAACATGTGCACATGCATGCAAATGCACCTCCGCACAAGTGCACACATGCACACACAATATCACATTGCTCCGTGAGACACAGCACAAAGACAGGGCAGTTGAGATTTCAAAGTCACATCCCATGAACTTTAGTGTCCCAATCCCATACTCAGCATTTGGAAACTCTCTAAGTGATTCTAATGTGTTGTGAAGCCTGGGAAAGACTGATAGCAACCTTACTTAAAGTTAACAGATGTCTGAATCCTTCTCATCTCAATGTTTACCCGGGGTTTGCTGAGGAGGACCAGAGGTACTAGGTGATGATGTTAAAAGCATCTCCTGTGCATAAGTGATCTGAGGGCCCCTCATAGCATCCCCCCTCCCCCTTGCCGCCATCCAGATACTGAATCCTGAAGCTCCGTAGGTCTGCCGATGGTTGGGCTTGGAGAAATAAGGCCCTTTCATATGAAAGTGGGAGGTTTCGATCCATGAGAAAAGGCAAACCACTTTGTGGCACTTGTTTCTACAGCTAAATTAATGCTTTCATTTTAGAAGCTAAGTCGAGCTGAAATGTAGCAATTTGCTCCCCTCTCACATCCTGGCTGCTCTGCTCTATCTCTGATGGCCTTCAGCTGTACTCTCTCCCACAATGAAAGCACTGATGCCTCAGGCCCCAAGGGTTTGCTGAGTCCAAAACCTCTTTCAGATTCTCAAACCTGCTTAGAATGATCTAAGACGTCCACCCCACTGCCTGATTGTAAGAACAAATGCTGATCATCCAAGGTTCCAAAAAATTCAATCTGCTACAGCAGAGGAGGCTGAGGCTGATAGCCTGCATCTGGCACACACAAAAGTACAGGAGCTATCTATGTGTGTCCAGCAAAAGGGCAGGGTTGTTACTCCTCGTGAGCATGTGTTTTCTGCTCACTGGCAGTGCAGCTTATACCAGAGGCAAAGCATTGATTGCTAGTGTGTTGCTCCCTAATTACAAATGCTCAACTTGATCACAAAATGAAAGTTATTGTAAAATAGAATTGGAGCAATAGTTAGCTGGAATCTCTCTGGTTGACATGGCTCAGGACAGCCTAATTGAGCCTGTCATCTGCACAGAAGGCTTTACCTTCTTCTGGTTTCCTGGGGAGGCACACAGTGACAGAATGAAGCCCAACCTCAGAGAACTATTAGACTGGGTAAAGCCTTAGTTTCCATCACATACCAACTGTGTGTTCTTGACTACAATGTTACCTGATTTCTGTGGCCCTCAGCTCACTCACCTTTCCAAGGGATTAATAACCAACATATAGGGTTGTTGAGAGATGAAATAATTTATGTAAATCGCCAGTTGGGGAGAAAGGATATAATTAGCCATTGCTCTTGACATCTTCAAAAGGCTGCCTTATCTCACTTCCCTTGTTAGAATGACCTTATCGCTCTCCCTCTATTTTGTCAAGTCCAACCCCGAGCTACTCTGCCTTTTTGCCACCTTTCCTCAGCCCCTCTCTTAACAAAGACTTTTCTACCAAGGCTAGGGTGGAGTTTGGGGTAAAACAACTGAGCAAGAAGCTGTGCCTTGCAGAAATACAGAGTAGAGGTTATGCAAGGTAGAGGGTGCACACTGGTCATCTCATCCCGCAGGAGGCTGAGGTAAGAGAATTACCACATTAAAGCTAGCTCAGGCTACAGAGCAATTCTGAGGCCATTCTAGCCCTCCTCGTGAGACCCTGTCTCATGAAATCAAAACTTAAACTGAAGTATGCATTATGCTTACCGGTGAATTGAATAAGGAGAAAATAGCCTCTTAAAATATCCGTGAATGTTCTATACAGTAGATGTCACCAAGAAGGTTCTCAGGCACCAAAGTCTGCGCTGTCACAGCATGCCTAAAGCTTGTATGTTCAAAGTCATAAACTTTACACAGACCTATAGATTCTGGGGAGGCCCCCGCAGTTCAGCAACCAAGTAATTGTGCTCTGCAGCCAACCCTTCGTGACCAGCAGCCCCTGCCCTGTGCTCATTGTTGCCCCTTCTCTACAGCACGTGGACAGAAGAAGCCCAGTGCGCCCTGCTGAATGTGTCAATCACAGAGACGTTTAACTGTTCCTTCAGCTGTGGGCCAGACTGCTGGAAGATCTCTCAGTACCCTTGCCTGCAGGTGTACGTGAACCTGACGTCTTCCGGGGAGAAGCTCCTCCTCTACCACACGGAAGAGACCATGAAGATCAATCAAAAGGTAGGAGCTAGGCTCGCCTCAATTCACCTGCGCGCCTGTAGAATCTGCCCACCTTCCTCTGTCCCCTACTTTCCCCTTTTCGAGTATTTCAGCACACCAGGAAGCAGGCCCAGCTTGTTTCATTCACAGAACTCAGTCTCTGGATCTGTCCAGGGAAATATTTGTTTCTTATACAGCCATGGATAAGCTATTCCCTCGTTTCGTGTTTCAGCAGGTTTAGCTGTGTTTCCTGTTGGGGGCGGGGTGGCTATTTATACATAAAGAACCTAAGTCTGTCAAAGCAAGCACAGAAATTAATAAGAGATGTGCATGCCCAAATATTTGTCATGACTTGGGAGACATGGGGTAAAAATAGGACTTTTCTTTTCCACACTTACTTGTGTGACCTTGGGATGCAATTTGACCTCCCTGACCTTTTAATCAGAAGGAAAATAATAGCTACTTACAAGGCCATTATTATAAGTAATAATGAGTATGTTGTACCGAGAAATTAAACCTGTGGCCAATGATTTGTGGTGTGTGTGTGTGTGTGTGTGTGTGTGTGTACATTTTTATTTATATGTTATATTTGTAGAGCCATAATATTATAATACTGTTCATATTATCACTTTACTGGTGTGATGACAAAAGGCCATGACCAAGGACAACTTAAGGAGGTCAGAGTCTATTATGCTTTATGATTCCATCATGACAGGGAGGCATGCCAGTAGAAGTAGGAGCTGAGAGGTCATGTCTTTAACCACAACCTCCACAAGAAAGGGACTGGGAAAGGAGATGAGGTTATATGCTCCAACATCTGCCCCTAGGAACAGATTTTTCTCTAGCTAGGCTCTGCCTCCTCATAATCTTCGCAAGCAATGCCATCAACTGGAGACCAAGCATTCAAATGCCTGAGCCTATGGGGAATGTTTCTCACACAAACCATCACACTAATATATTAAAGTCCACATGGTAGGTGCTTAATAAATGTGCGTTATATTGAAGCTATTCCTAAAATTTATTTTGATGATGGGCATTGTGGTTTCAAGCCTATAGTTCCTACATACAAGAAGCTAAAGCAGATAGATTGCCACAAGTTTGAGGCGTACCTGATCTACTAAGCAAAAGCCAGATGTGCTGGCTAGTTTATATCAACTTGATACAAGCTAATGTTATCTGACAGGGGGGACCCTCAAATCAAGAAAATACCTTCATAAGATCAGGCTGCAGGCAAGCAGTAGGGCTTTTTTTAATCAGTGACTTATGGAGAAGGACCCAGCCTGCTGTGATGGTTCTGGGTTCTATAAGAAAGCAGGCTGAGCAAGCCAGTAAGCAGCACTCCTCCATGGCCTCTGCATCAGCTACAGCCTCCAGGATCCTGCCCTGATTGAGTTCCTGTCCTAACTCCTAACTTCCTTCTGTGATAGACTACAATGTGGATGGATAAGATGAATAAGCCCTTCCTCCCCAACTTGTTTTTGGTTATAGTGTTTCATTGCAGCAGTAGGAACCCTAAGACACCAGGCAGGCTAAAACCATATAGCAAGGTCAAAAGTATTTACATTCATAAAATCTAGGAAGGACTTGGATGATCAATTGTGTTTTAATTGAACCAATCTGCCATTGGTTATCAATTTCAAGATATGTGTATATTAGGTTTGAGTTTTATGGTAGCAGCTTAGATGTCCAGAATATTCTTGAAGCCAAGACAGGCTGACTCTGGCCTCCGAGCGCATTGGTGCTTATTTCTAGGAAGTGAGCCTCATGGACTCTTAACTCTCTTGCACATTTCCCTTCACAGTGGTTATCCTGTAAATGACAGTTTATAGTTATCAAGGGTTGCAGAAACCTGGAGGTTCAGCACTCGCACATGGGCAGCAAAGGGTGTCGCCACAAACGAAGAAAACCCATCTTGCGTTTTGGTCACAGTAACTCCAATGAATTCTTGGAAAATATCTCTGAGGACTCTCCTAAATGCATATTTCAAAGAATGTTACTTAATAGTGTTGCTTCTGATGTTCTTCCATTTGTACTAGACAGAAACATGAGCAGTCCTGACCCAGCTCTGCAAACTTGTAAAGCTTAGCCCCTGTCTGTTTTCCAAGATCTCCCCACTAGTCAGATTCGTAAATCAAAGCTGACTTGTACTGGTGGAACCCGATAAAACTCTTCAGATCTCCAAGGAACTGGAGAGCCACAAAAGCTGAAGAGGAATCAGACAGGAAGGACTCCTTCCTCTTCCTCATTTTGACATCGTATGGCTTTTGCTCTGGTGTTATTTAGGTGACAGAGACTGTGTTCCCAACATAAATCTCAGGAACATATTTAGGATCAGGATCTTGTCAGCGCTCAGTATGATCGTGGGCCCCATTTGATTTCTAAGTGTGAGTCATGACCCCATACAGAAACATGTATAGCTCACGTATTTATTGCCAAGAGCTCCCAGTTAGCCACTAAAGAGTAACAAAATAACACTTTCCTTTTCTCTTCCCCACAAACACCCTTTGCACTCCTCCCAAAAACCTCAGGCTCTGCTCCTGCCTGGATAACCACCACCCTAACTATTGTGGCAACTCCCTCTGGACTTTCCTTTGTGGTTTTTATCACTGCTGTGTTTCACACATACCAGTAAACACTTTTGCTGTGCTTCATGTATGTAAGCGCTGTACATACAGAATCACACAGAACGCTTTGGTGTCTGTCTGGCTTACTTCACAGAGCACAGCAGTTGTTGGTGTTCCATTGGGGTGCAGTTCATTCATTTTCATCTCATTGCATGTGAAATGTAAGCCTAGGTTTTCACTGTTGATAGACATTGAGTTTTCTATAGCTTGGGGTTATCATAAACAGTTCTATCATAGATGTCCATGTCTCTGTGTCCAAGCCACAAGCCCACACACTTCCATCAGTTATACATCTGAAGGTGAACTATCTGGGTCATAGCATAACACAGGTATATCTTAAAGCTTAATAAACAATGGTAAGGCTTCTCCACTGTGCCTGTATCAAGAACACTCCCGAGGATCTTAGTGTTCCAAATGCTCCTGGTGATTTACAGCTGATGTGTGACATCTCCTGGCTTCAATGGCTTCTCAAATACCTATCATTGAATATCCTCTTCTCTTCAGTCTCTCACTCCTCTCAGTAGCTTGTTTATTTTTCATATCCCTTGCAGGGCTTGTTTAACTATGTAAATAAGGTATCAAGTGCCTATACTCCCAATTACACCAAAGACTGAGGGGAGAGGATCATTTGAACCCAGGAGTTTAAGACCAGCCTGGGCAACATAGTGAGAATCGACCCAAACAACAAAAGTTATATGAGCATGCCTCTTCCCTCCCTCCTCAAGTATCTTTGCATAGAAACCATTCCCAGTTTTACTGTGACAGTGCCTTGTCATTTTCTTTCCTTTTGTTTAATGTTTCTGTTATTCTGTTTATTGAGTTTTGAATGTAGCCAGAAGGCCTCAAAGTCATTTCCCTATGCATTCATGTTTTCTCTTCCCCACACACAACCAGCCTCCCTGAAACTGACCTTCATGTAGGGGTCAAGTTAGTGAGTCTCTTTATTCTTCTTTTTTGGTTTGGTTTTGTTTTTGGTGTGTGTTTGTATAAAGACAACAAGTGACTCAGTCTACTTTGTGAGAGCCTATCCTTCTTCAACAGGTCACTTGCAGGACCTACTTTCTGCTCCTAGAAACTAATGTGTTCCTACAATGTTGATGTCTAGCCCAAAGACTACAGTTTTGAGTCCATTTGCACGTTATGATCACCATTCTACGTATACATCGGCACAGACTGTTATTGTCGTATGCAGTAAATATTACCTTCCACAGGCCACCACTCTGTTTACGTAGACTTCGGCACAGCACAGACTGTCACTGATGTGTGCAGTAAGCATTAACTTCCAGAGGCCCACGACTCTGTGTGTTCATTGTGCTCAGTCTTTTATTCTGCTCTCCCATCTGCAGCCATTTTTCCCACAGTCTGAAAAACAGCCTTTCATTAGAGATGATGCCAGAGCAGTGGCTGACATGAGGAATTTCCTCCATCTGTGTTTTCTGAAAGCATTTCTATCTAGCTTTGATTCTTGAAGGATGCCTCCACCAAGCACACAGCTCTAGGTTAGCCTTTTTCCTCTGCCCCCTCATCTCTCCACGAGCAGCGATGCTGTCCTGTACCCAGCTCTTGGTTTCTCTGCTGCATCTAAAGGGCAATCCAGCCAGTTTAAAGAGAATTTCCCTTGATTTTCTATGGTTTATCACAAGCCCAGATGTGAAGTTATCCTTATTCAGGCTTCTAAGCATTCCCCTCCCTACAAAACTTTCTGTTTTATGTTAGAAATCTGTTTCTAATGTTAGAAAGTTCACAGGCTCTCTCATTTCACAGTGTGTCTTGTCTCCTTTCCCTCCTCTTCCCCTCCTGGGGCTCCATTGGTGGGAGGGCAGGCTCTCTTACCACATCTGCTCTGTTCCCTCTCTTCTTTATTTCTCTCATTTTCTCTTGCCTTGCTTCATTCAGGATTTACCCCCTCAGCACTTCTATCCTCAAGTCCAAGAAGCTAACTGTCTACTACACTAATTCTTAAGTTTTCTTACTGTATTTTCATTTTTTAACTTTATCATTCTCGCATAAACTCGTTTTTCCCTGAAATGTGTGAAGTTCTACAAAACATGATGAGTAACTATAAGTAGTAACTTGAGATATGTTTATCATATAAATTTAGGAGTGCTGCATTACCTATTTGCCAAGAATTATGTTTGCATTTATTGGATCTATGTGACAAAAATTACAGAAAGCCTTTGATGAATTATTGACCATCAAGTAGAAATTATACATATATCTTCTAACAGGAGGAACAAATATTGAATAAATTATTCCACAAATACACAGAAAATATAAACAATATTTGATGTTTTGATATCACACAGAAAATACAACTATTAGCAATAACTATGATACTAATAATAAAATAAGTCAATATTTATCAAATTGCTATCCTAAACTTGGAGTAGTCCTAAGCATTATACAAGAACAATTTCATGTAACTTAATACTCCTGATACTAACATATATAAAAACGTCCACACAGAGTGGTGGAATATAAATATTCCCTCCTTTATCAGATACCATAATAAAATCCTAAGACAACTTTTGTTGTTATTGCTGTTTCTATTTTCATTGGGAGCTAACTATTTTCTGTAAAATGCAAATTTCATATCCATACTGGCTTTGTTTTCCAAATTAAATTTGATAAATAAGTATAGAAGGGAAATGAAAAAATATTACAGTTGAAGCTTTCACATTTTCTTCTTACAGTTAAGTGTACTATTTTTCAATATTTGGGTTTTTGTTTGTTTTGATTTTCTGTGTTGGGCTTTTGGCTTTCATGGGGTCATCTTCTCCCTAGTCTTGGTTTTCCTCCTCTCCTCCTGTATCTCCTCTTCCTATTCTTTCTTTTTCTCTCCGTTGTCTCTATTTTTCATCCTCAGTCTTCATTTCCTCCTCAGTTGAAAATTCTTTACTGTCAAATAGCATCTGTTTTTTCCAGTAAGATGTTTGGAAATTGAGACTGTCCTTCCAAAACAATGAAGACATATAGCCAAAGCATGCTGTTGTCAGAAAGAAAGAAATAAAGAGAGAGAGAGAGAAAGAAAGAAAGAATGAGAAAGAAGAAAGAGAGAAGAAAAGAAAAGAAAGTAAGAAAGGAAGGAAGGAAGGAAAGAAGGAAAGAAGGAAGAAAGGAAGGAAGGAAGGAAGGAAGGAAGGAAGGAAGGAAGGAAGGGAGGAAGAAAGAAAGAAAGAAAGAAAGAAAGAAAGAAAGAAAGAAAGAAAGGACAAACCATAGTGGATCACACACAAGTAGGCAAGGAACTTCCCAACATGAATACCACCAAACTTGGTAATCCAGGGCTTGGTCCCAGTCTGCATTATACCCAAATCACAGTCTGGCACATATAATTATGTATATGTAAGGGAAGGATGTGGTGTGTTCATAGGCACCTAGTGTCAACAGAACCCAGAAGAGGGTGATGGATCCCTTGCAGCTTGAGTTACAGGATGTTGTGAACTATCTTACTTAGTGGTCAGGAACCAAACTCAGGTCTTCTACAAAGGGAATACATGCACTTAACCACTGAAACATCTCCCTAACCTCTTAAAGTGATTTATAAAAGTCTATTTCAGCCTGGGTTGGTGTTATTCTTTCTAGTGTTTCCGTTTGCTTCTGCCAGGTGCTCATGGACACCAGTTCTTTAAGACTACTACCTTGTAATTGCATAAACTGAGGCAGTCAAACCTTGACCTACATCCAAGCATTGCTCCTAGAAGCCTCCATCCAGAGTCCCAGCCCACAGTAAAGAGAGGATTTCAATGATAATTTTTGGTTACACTGCTTCACGGCCCTCAAAAATACCACACAAGCCTGAGGCTTTCAGCCCCCTGCCACAGTTAGCAGATGTCCATAGGACAGAGCACTGAACACTAAGATGGGCTTCTCCAGCCCAGCTCTTTATCCTCTACATGGGAAGCCTCTGCTTTTAATCAGAAATACAGATTCTGAGAAAATGATCATCTCCACCTTAGATGACTACCTGACCATCTCAGTTCAACGTAAGGAGTATTCAGGATACTCCCAAGAAAGGAAAAAGTCAAAGTACCCTCATTGCCAGCCTCCCCTTCCTATTACTTCCCACAATCTCACAAGAATAACAGACATCGGACATGCTTCTGTTGAGAGTCTAGCTACTACCAAAGGTGTTAGAATGCAGAAAACAGAAGCCAAGAAGGACCAACTGAGCTGTCTGCATCTATGTGGAAAAACATTCAGAATATTTGATTTAAAATTTTAGTTCCTCTTATTTTTTTTCTTTAGTCTTTAAACCCAGCTCCCAGCCTCTTGACCGTAGCCTAGCTCAATCTGCTAAAGTGGATAAGCTGTCAGGCTTTCATGGAGCCCTTAGTTGACTGATAGCCTCTAGGAGCTGTGAGTGGCTTAGGGGACTGTGCATCCCTCAGCCTCTGGCCAGTAGTAGGTTGTCACTGGAATGACAAACAGTGGTTGAGTATTAATTCACCATACTTTGGGATCTCTGATTCCCTCAGCCACCAAACTGTCACTATAAACATAAACAGCAGCTGAATATTAATTCACCATAGTTGCTGCTTCACATCTGAGTTCTGAACTCTTTTGGGAGTTGAACTTCTTGCTAAACACCAGTAATTCTCAGCACATACTCATTTAAAGGTAGATTTAAGATAACATTTGGAGTGACATAACCATTTTGATGCATGCTGTGATAGCATATGTATGACATTTATACATAATCATCATGGGAAAGATGGTTGCTTCAAATGGGTCATTCCATAAACTACCAATTATTCACCACTGCAAATTCAGCATTGTTCCTCATTCTGATACTATTCAAAATATTATGGGTCTCCTAATTTCAGAGGCTAACACATCTGAACAAGTGCCTCTCAACATAGGTGCTCTTGACATTGAGCAATGCAGAGACCTGCCCTCTACTGCCTGCCTCTTCCCACCATGTGTCCAACCTCTTCCCACGTGTGTCCTCAGCCTCTTCCCACCATGTGACCAACATCCTCCCCAGTCCACTCTTGAGATGTTTCCATATAGTGGTAGGGTGGCTTCACATTTGCATGCTGTAAGGGCTTGTGACCTGATCAGCACAGCACTAGGAGGTCACAGAAAATAGAAAATAGAGCTAAGGCACTGAATGAAAAATAGTTTTAGCTAAGTTCTCACTGTGTAGAACATGCCCACTACTGTACTAAAATGTTACTTTAAAAATTACCTTGTTTACTCCTGCTCATAAAATAATAATGGCCAAATTTCATCAAGAGCTCACAACGTGCCAGGCATTGTACAGTACTGATGCTTCACATATACCAGCTCATTTAGCTACAGCAGCAATCCCTCTGTGCCACACCAACACTGTTCTTATTTTATAACAATGAAGCCAGTTTAGGACATGAATTTCCCTCATGACATGCATTCACCAAATAACTAGGTCTGACTTGAAATCTAGGGCTCTTGTCTTGCTATCTCCTGAAGAGAAATCCCTCAACATATTCCCTTGAGAAAGTACAAACAGAGAGTTCAGAAGAGTCGTGCTTCAGTCACTCAAGTGCCCACTGAACAAGCATGAAGACCTGTCTTTGATAGGCAGAACCCATGTATGAAGTAGGACATGGTGTCATACATCTGTGATCCCAGCACTGGGGAGACAAAGGTGAAGTTCACTGGCCAGTCATCCTGTTTTGTAAATTCTAGGCCAGTGAGAGACCAGGTGTCAAAAATAAGGTAGATGGCATCCAAGGATTAACATCTGGAGTCATCTTGTCTCCACACACACATTTGCACAATGCTATACATTGACAAAGTTTAGTCAGTTAGTAACAAAACTGAATTCTGGAATATCTGAGCACATCTCTGTGTAGGAATCAAAGAAAGATTATGCCTTTAAGAAGATTGTACAAACTTTGATGCCTCTGAGTGGCAAGAAGAATGGGGACAAGGAAACTCGTGGTTCCCCAGAAGCAGGACAGTGACTAGGATCAAGTCAAGTTATCTGCCTCATTCTCAGGCACACTGTGGGGCTCCATGGTATGGCTGCTGTGGGCACTGAGCAATCCAATGTTCTATATCCCTTCTGTCTCACTCCATCTCTAGTATCTTTAAACTTCCTTTTCAATTTGTGATGGTTAAATATGAATGCTCTAGGCAAGAAACACAGAAGTGTACCTCTCTGGAAATAACCTTATGCCAAAATTGAGGAGATGGTTATACTCAGCAATGCCTGGATTATTCTTGTTTTCTTCTACCGAACACTTCAAATAGTGTTGCTTCCCACGTTCAAAGGATACTAAAAGGACAGACCAAACACATCTAAAGTATGTGTTAAAGGACTTGCTACTTTAAATCTGGTCACAAAGGAAGTTCTCAAAAGAGAAAAGAAAAGGAGGTACAAGTTTATGCCCTCAACTTGACCTGTATCCCTCACAAATGTGTGGAACTCAAAGGTTCAGAATAACACAAGGTTCCCTTACTTCAAAACCAAGATTGTTCATGTTTCACCTGAGTGATTTTGTTTGTTTAACTCAGGACACATGAAATAAGGTGCTCTGGTAGTTGATGAGCTTTTGGAACAAATCAGATGTGCCTCTGTGATAGTATTATCTTTTCAGAAAGGCTGTTAGGCACACTCCTCTCCTGTCTTACCAGCACATCCTGTTGTATTCTCTTTCTCACATCTATTCTACATTGTTTATATTTTTGACATGTGTGTATTGCTACCTGGCATATTAGCATCATATTTATTAGACCCAATAACTATTTGGATTTCATTAAACATCTAACCTCTTCTTGAAATAAGATAGTTCCTTTCTTATAAAAGAACAAATAAATCATAAGACTCTTCCTTGAAGAAATCCCAAAGAACTGATGGTGCCTTCCCCATCATTGTAAGAAAACAGAAGCTGACAGTGAGGTTACTCAGCCAGATCTTGCCCTGCTGCTGGGCCCATCTTTAACTCTGGGATGACGGCCTGTCACTCTACTTCACATGTGCCTAGTGAAGCATATCTAAAAAAAAAAACCCAACAGGTAGTTTAAAAAAAAACTTCCTGTCTATCATAAGAATAAAAATAACTTAGTTGACATAGAAGATCCTGGAAGTGAGATGATGAAGAGAAGGTAAATTCTGCTGTGCTGCAAAGAACTGGAGAGGAGGTGCAGTTGCTGGGTCTTCATTGGCCACATACGCAAAGAAGTGACCAGGAGATGCTGAAAATCAAGTTTCCATAGCTAGAAGAGTAAGGGTCATGCCATGGATGACCTCTGTGATTTTTCAGGCATCAAAGGGCATAAAGAAAGAAAGAGGTCAGGTTTATTAACAAAGCCTGGGTTAAGAAGAGACTGTTAAACCAACTTTCGATTTACCATTATACACACAGATCAGCACATCATCATCAGTGTTCACCTCTAAATTGTGTGTGTGTGTATGTGTGTGTGTGTGTGTGTGTGTGTGTGTGTGTGTATTGCACCCCAATCTGCCAAGGACCAGGACTCATTGCTGCAGAAGAGGAAGTGAAATGATTATAAGAGCCAGAGTTGGGAGATGACAACAAGGAAATTTTTCCATGTGCACAACCGAACATTTGCACATGTGAATTAACAGTGGCTTTGACAACATGCATAAGACCTGCTCAAGTTCAGACCAGACATAATCTCAGTATAGAGGCCGGAGGTGGTCACAAAGTCCTTATTCTCCGATGAAGAACTATTGTTATTGATAGCTGCCAACAGAGGGAGAGTTAGTTTTCTTTAAAGTTGTGGATCTGGTAGATTGACCATCCAAGAGTATATAGCCAGCACTAACTGGACTTAATTTTTTTATTGAAGACATTGCTGAGGACTCCATGCACTTCAGTTGCAGGGGCCCCCTGAGCTGGAACTCACCTGAAAGCTTCTTCCCTAAGGATTAGCTTTCAAGGTACCAGAAAACACCATGTAAGCTTCCAAAGGAGAGAATAAATCAATGATCTTACCCAGCTATGAACCACAACAATGGATGTGACAGCCAGCATGCTATGTCACCCTAAAAGTACAGTAGTGCCACGAATACCTTGGCAGTTACCAAAAGTTCTATAAATGGAAGGGAACCATGCCTGCCACTGGAAACCTAGCCAACTATTCCAGGACTGGTAAAGTCATGGATACTGGAGAACTTATAATTACCACTTTATTAAACCAGCATAATCCATAACCACACTCTATATATGTGTTCTTGAATCCACAGATAAGTGTAGTCCTCACCCCTCATCATGGAAATTTCCTTTTCAACAGACAGAGACCATTACAGAAAAACACAGACAATCAAAATGCAGAGCTGTGGATCCCAGTCCCAACAAATACATCTACAAAACAATTCCTGCACCTAAGGCTCAGGGAACATTTGAAAAGAGGGAGCAGAAAGATTGTGAGAGTCAGAGGATCAGGGAGTTTGCTGTGAGATTGCATATTCCAGTAATGTCAAAAACTACACCCATGAAGTCTCACCAATGCACCTGCCAAAGATGAGCTGATGAGGAACAACAATAAATGTGCTGATGTAGATAGGGAAGCACCACGGGGCTTCAACCTTGAAGAGCGACAGGCAACCAAGGAAGGCTGAGAATGAGAGGAATAGTCTTCCCCAGGTAAAAGCACACCAGCCACTTATCCAACACCAAATGGTCAGCCCTGAAAACACATACAGCTAACATTACACAGATTGAGATTGTTGAGTTTAAGAACATGCATGCATATACATCTATGCATGTAACAATGATCAATGAAAAAAAGGCCTTAAATCGAAAGAAAGTAAGGAGGATTGTATGGGAAGATTTTGTGGAACAAATTGGATTGGTGGTGCTGTAGTTACATTATATAGAATATATGATATAACATATAATAATATATATTGATAATAATATAATAATGATATTATATATAATAATATATAACAATATATATTATTATAGAAGAAGTAATTAAAAAGATGAAGATTCAGAGTTGAATGGGTATGGAAAGGGGACAGATCTCAGAGGAGATGGAAGTAAATATGATAAAATTGTAATACATAAACATCTCAAAAATTAATAAGAATATTAATAGTGAAAAATTAGAAACTATCAAGGCAGGGAGACAGCTCATTCAGGAAAGTGGACCATGCAAGCAAGAGGACTAGAATTCAGAATCCCCAGGACCAATGTCAAAGTAGTATATCTTTATTCCCAGTGCTGAGGAGGTTGGGACAGGAAAATCCTTAGAACTTGCTAGCCAGACAGTCTAGCCAATCAGTGAGTTCCAGGTTCAGTGAGAAACCTTGTCTCAAAAAAAAAGTGGAAAATTAATTAGACGTATAATATCAACTTTTTATTGAATTGTGTTCTTTATAGACCACTCACATAAAATTATCCCCAAACACATGATGAAGTCATGTAATAATTAGATTATCATTCCATGTTATACCCACTTCTATAGCATACACTGGTTATACCACAATAACTACATCTTTGTTTCAGATACATACTCACTTCCAGAGAGCACACATGACTAAAGCTGGAGCAACAGAAGCAATTGCCCAGATCCTAAAGTAGAATTCGGTACAATGCAAGCCTCCAAAAAACAGTAGGGCAATAAGGCAAGCCCACCCTGTGAGAACACCATATCTGATCATTCTACCTTCTTCAGAGCTTTTGCAATTTTGTATGTGGCACTTGACTCAAGACTTTAGAAGAGCATGTAAGAAATTGTGATATTCCAGTAGGAAAATGTGCTAATAAAAATATATGGAGGCCTTATGCATATTCATCATCTCATTCTGAAAGATAGCTGCTGGGAAGTCTCTATGAACCTCATTACAGAGATGAAATTGGTTCTGAGGGCCACATGTTACAGTAATCACATCACATGAACACAAGTCAGGAACTTGCTATATGACCTCATACGTTCATCATCACAAAGGATCCATCAATGATAAAAAGAGATGAACGATTGATATATGGTAAAGTTTTCACAGGCAGAAACAGAAAGTGGCAGATAACCAGGTCAGGAGCACTCCAGGCTCTCACCTCTAGTGTCTGTGTGCCCAGTGTGTGCCCATGGCAGAGTAACTAAATGTGGGCATGTGTGGAGTGCAGCCAGTGCACATACACACCTCTCAGACCCCATAAACTTTAACTTTTAATGAGGTGTTCCTGTATTACAGCCTTGCCAGATGCCCTCAGAGGTGCTTTTTATCTTCTTTTATTTGGAAGAATCTTACCTAGTGACAGAATTATTGCCATTTGGCTGACAGATGTTTCTTTATATAAAAAAAAATGTAAGTTGAATTGATTCACCACAGCAGAGGAAAATAAAGAAAAACTCCATTTTTAATGGAATGCCATTTTTATTGGGATCATTTCAGTAACTTAGCTCTGGGAGATATGAAAGTGCTACCATAAGGTAAGCATAAAAACATACCAAGACCCACTTTCTTTATAATCCAGATTAGCTCAGCTTGAATTCAGCTATAGATGGCTTATCTGCATGTGTTTTGTTTTGCTGCTTGCTTCAAGAAACATTTCTTTAAAATATTAAAGATATGATCTGTATATACAATTCTATAGATGGACAGAAGAGTCCCATGAGTGCCTGAAAGCTGTCATCCAGCTGACCAAAAATGTAGCCAATAAGGTCCAAATGTATCCAGGCTCACTGTCACACAGAGTTAGAATGTCCACCCTTTTCCCCACTCCGGTGCCAGATTATGTCAGCACTCTACTGGGTTCACACACGTGAGTGGATGGGCAGTGACTCATAACAGGTCACATTTTAAGGTGTCAACCAATCCCTGCTACAAGAGCATCGTGTTAAGCATGATGAGAGATGTGTCTAACCTTTTGACATTGTGACATGATTTTGTCATCTACAAAGTTTGTACTTGAGAACCAGGCAATCAAGTTAATGTGTGTGTGTGTGTGTGTGTGTGTGTGTGTGTTTTGTGTGCACTTGTGTTTTTAGGCAGCATATAATGTTGTGTTGGGCTTCATTCATAGCCATCCCTGGCCCCCATGCCAATCACTGCCAACATGCTCATCATCCATTCTTCACCAAGCAGAGAAATGTCAGATAACCCCAGGGTTACAAACCCACAAAATTCCTGGTGCTGCTAAGGCAGAGGGAAATTGTTCCAGAAAGACTCCACTAGCTGAAACTTAATTCATTTATTTTATATTTTCTCCCTGTGAGATTTTCAGATGTAAATTTCTCCCAGATTCTAGGATCCTGCTCCAGATCTCATATTGATGCACTCAGAATACCCACAGACCACTTTTTATGAATGTGTGGAAAGAAAGAAGAGGGAGAGAAGTAGAGGGGACAGAAAGCAAGAAATGGAAGTGAGAAGGGCATATCAAAAACAGAAGTGGGTCCTTGGATCAAATGGTGTCCTCTGCTATGATCCTGGTTTGCATCCCCTTGGCTTACAGGAAAGGGCACTTGGGCTTGTTGAGTAGGACTCTCCATTTTCTCACAGGCCTCTATATTCAGCCTTTCCCAATTTTCTAAGATCTGCCAAAGCTGCAGATGTTCCCTTGATGACAGGAACAAGATGCCCAAGATTCGGCAAGATTGGTTGAATAAAATGAATTCAAAATAATAATACATTCATGAGTTACTTTTCATACTGATGTGTGTATTAACTGCTTTCCCCATCATTGTGACAGAAGTCACTTAAGGAAGGACAGAGTTATTTTGGCTCACAGTTTGAGGGAATCCCTTCCATTGAGGACAGAAAGGAGTAGGCTTGTCGACAGTCAGGTGGCAGAGAATTGAATAGTGGTGATCAGTTCAAATTCTTTTTTTCTTCTATCTCCAGCCAAGGTGTAGCTGCTACCTACATTCCATGTGGTTGGTCACCTCCTGGATTTCCTTTCTGGAAACTCTATCATAGACACACACAAAGATGCATTTCCATGGTGACTTAAAGCCCAGTCAAGTTTGACAATTAAGATTAATCATCACTGTATGTTAGCGTAATATTTTATGTTACATGGGCAGACAGAACTCAGAAAGGTTTGCACTCTGGGCTCCTGGACAAGTGTGTCTGATGGGGAATAATTAAGACCCACCATCCTTAGCTACAGCAATATGTATCACTTACTTTTTCTATGTATGTGATGTGACATTGTTATATCAAACACATTCATAATTAGATTTTAATTATCTAAATCATTTATAGGTGAGTTACCAAGAAACACTTGTAACCCTAAAAACATAAGTTTAATCAGTATGTGATCTCTCTGGTTTGGGGGCCCATTGGTTTGAATCTATATAAGTTAACCTCCATGCTTGTCTTACAGATAAAGTTAGGTTGACTCCTCATACCTCTCCTCCTAATGATAGCTTGTCTCATTCTTCACAGTGCTCCTATATTCCTAAGTGTGGAAACAACTTTGAGGAGTCCATGTCCCTTGTGAGTGTCGTCATGGAGAACTTCAGGAGGCACCAGCACTTCCCCTGCTACTCTGACCCGGAAGGAAACCAGAAGAGTGTCATCCTGACCAAACTCTACAGCTCCAATGTGCTGTTCCACTCTCTCTTCTGGCCAACTTGTATGATGGCTGGGGGTGTGGCAATCGTTGCTATGGTGAAACTAACTCAGTACCTCTCCCTGCTTTGTGAGAGGATTCAACGGATCAACAGATAAAAGGAAAAAAATCATGGATAAGATATTTTTCTTTAAAGCTCAAATACTGTTTTCTTTCGTTCTTCACCAAAGAACCTTAAGTTTGTAATGTGCAGTCTGTTATGGGTTCCTTAATATATTATTCTATGTAGAGCAATAATGCAAATGTTGTCCTATATGCAAACATGATGTCCTTATTATTCAGGAGAATTAACTGTTCCTCATTGGTTGGTTGTTTCATTATATGGTTTTGATGCTGGAACTAGTATGTCCTCTTTCCACCAGAATAGGGCTCACTACTCATTGCTAAGTTTTGTGGGAGCATGGGGGATAGAGGCACTGTCCTCAAGACCAGGTCTGTGCTCTGAGTTTCCAGACTTCATGAAGACAAGATTTTTCTTCATTTGTTGTTTACTGAAGCTACAGCCAAAAAACACATTTTTTTCCCTTATTCTATATTGAGTCCTGTAGCAAGTGAATGGGCTGTTTCCTGATTAAAGGGTGTTAAACTTTTTTTAGTATTATTATTATTTTTTTACCACAGCACTGTAAGGAAGAGAGGAAGCCTAGCCAGCAACTCTTCATTTCATCACTTTTCATTCACAACTTCAGATTTTTTAAAATAATTATCAACTCTATAATGTCTTCCAAACAGAGTCCTTTTTTTCCATCTATGACCCTGCTACTGTGCAGGATACAAAGCTGATGAGATCACTCCCAGTGAACTGACTGGGTATTGGTAGGTTTGCCACTGCAATTTTGGAAAGTCTATGTTACAAAGATATTTATGTGCAATCTTAATTCCATTTCCACTGGACTGTTAGAATCAAATATTAATATACTAAAGACTGGTGAATTGGTTGCAATGGGTGAGTCTGTCAGGGCCAGTATCATGTTAGAATATTACTCTTTGGGAATGTATGTTTCAGTAAACGAATGTACAGTCTCTCCTTCTGAAAAAAAAAATGTTGCCTGTTGGGGCTTTAAATCTATGTGTTCAGAATCTTTGTCTCCTCTACATATTTTATTTTTCTACTCACTGTTCCCTTTTGGTTGTTATATTTTATATGCAGAATAGACCTTTTTCCTAACACATGTTTGAAATGAATAATAGGTTTGAGGGAAGCCTTTCTTCACATTGATGTTTACTCATTCTATTTGGTGGGGGGATAAGGGGGTTGGTTTTAAATAAAGACATTCTGTCCTTTATTTAATATCGATATCTAAGGAAGAAGACAAACATCTATCTTTCTCATCTATATTTAAGTACCCTTTTGTAACATAGTATTGATGTTTTTTAGGTAATTGCAAAATTTTACAAATCATTTGTGGAATGAACAGTGAAACTTATCTGAGGAAGCAGAATATTGTAATTCATAGTCTGACTTTTCATAAGCAAATAAATCCCTAGGGTGTAATCAAGACTTCAAATGTGTAATTAAATTTTTTAAACCCATTTGATCACAAGATTTGAATACTTCTTGCATTCAGATAAACCCATGACGATCCAAACAATTCTAATTTATATTTGAAGGTATTTTAAGAGACTGTAAAGAAAATCCCTTTTCCTGACACTTAAACAATACATGTTATGTTGTAAACATTTGGAAAACACCACAGAAAATTATTTACTTTTAGTTCATCTTTAAAATGTACTTGTCAAGATAGCAGAGACTCCTTTGGGACAATAGGGCTGTAATTTGCAATCTTAAATGTCCCCTGGGCTTCCCATCAACTGATCCAAGGATGAAGCATACATGATGACATTATAACATATTTTATTTTTAACTTCTTTAAGATTTTTCATTAAAAGTTCCAAGCTGAGGCCTGGAGCCTTCTATATGTGAGGACTTGCTTCACATTCCTGATGCCCTAGGTTCAGTCTTCAGTCCTAGAAAAAAGAAAAGAAAAATCTGTATTAGTAAGGGTTTTACTGCTGTGAACTGACACCATGACCAAGGCAACTCTTATGAGGACAACATTTAATTGGGGCTGACTTACAGGTTCAGAGGTTCAGTCCATTATCATCAAGGCAGGAACATGGCAACATCCAGGCAGGCACAGTGCAGGAGGAGCTGAGAGTTTTACATCTTGTTCAGAAGGCAAACAGAAAAAGACTGGCTTCTAGGCAGCTAAGATGAAGGTATTAAAGTCCATGTCCACACCTACTCCAACAAAGCCACACCTACTCCAACAAGGCCACACCTCCAAATACTGCCCCTGGGCCAAGCATATACAAACCATCACAACATCCCAACTGATGAATTAATATAAGAATGTAGAAAAACAACATCTAAGGATCCTAACTAGAGCCCTCCTGCATGTCAAAACAGCAACACCACCTTTAAACTGGCTTAGATGTGAACATAAATGTCTGTCATTAGTGAGAAAGATACCAAACTATCAGCATGTTAAATGCCTTGCACACATTAACTAATTTGCTATCCACAACATCTCTATTGGAGGACCATCATTACCTCAGCCTACAGACGTTAAATCACTTCCCTTCAAATTATAGAGATTGTGGAAAGCAAAGAAAAGGCTCATCATGTAGTTTTCCCATTATGGAAGCCATGATCATAGCTTTTACATCTTTTAAATTAACTCTGAGGAATTCTGGGAGTTAGAAGTTATCACAGAAATGCCAAAGAAAGGGAAATAAATGGGAAGACTTTGATCAAGAAGTGGTGTGGAAGTGGCTAAGAAAGGCAGGTATCCTCCTGTTGATAATTTAGGTGTCAGGTCACCAGCTAGATACAAGGGTCTTTTGTGACATTAGCATTTTAAGGGCCAGTGAGTTGGCTCAACAGGTAAAGCCACTTGCCAGCAAGCCTGATGACCTGAGTTCACAATACCTGGGACCCACATGCTAGAAGAAAAGAAGTCTATGTCACAAGTTGTTCTCTGACCTATACACATGAACATCGTACCATGTACATGTGAATGCATGCATGCACACACACACATTTTTACACACCCTGAATAAAAACATAATAAGACTAGAATTCTATGGTATATGTATACAAGGAAGGCCAACCTTGACCTTCAGGGGACAGTCTGATGCTCAAATACAATCTATGTGTATAGTCTATGGGTTTTAAAAAAAAGAGCAGCCTCCATATGATATTCCCAATAAACCACTTATCTCTTTAGGACCCAGAACCTTATTTACATTGGCAACAGCAGACTACAGTCTCTACATTATTCAACAAGAATGATTTCCCCAAATGTTACAGATGTCTATATGTCCAAATCACTTTCATTATCCAATTGGCACATCCCATCTAAAACTTTATTGATTTCAGATTGCCTGAGTTGCAATTGTATTAAAACCCAGAAATGATAAATGTATCAATGACTGCTTGCAAATAGCTATAATAAAAAGATATGGTTCTGTGGAAAGCTACCAGCAAAGTACACTGCTAATGCTAATGTGTGGGCATCATAAATAGCTCTTAAGCAGGCTGGGTGACAGCTAAGTTTCAGCCTGCTATCCTTCTCCCATTCCTGTGAATGACCAAAGAATACTTACATGTGGCATTTATAAAACAAACAGTATTTCCACAATGTTGTGCTATAAACAGCTCACTGCATTCCTGTGGGTAAAACATGTTGACTGTAATTGTTATGTTGACATTAACAGAGAGAAAAGTGAGATGAGCGATTGACTGAAATGGGTTCAGACAATAACTTTAAACATAAGTCTAGTTACCCTGCTTGTTTCCCCTCAAAGACATGAAAATAAACAATGTCCAAGAAGGTCAGCAAGTCTCACTAGCCAGTAAGAAGGAAAGCGTGGTTAAAGTTGAATGCAGTTCCTTTTCTTAAACCCTTGGGGTAGGGGGGTTAGGGTTTTGGTGTTTCGCCTACATGTGTTTCTGTGCACCTTATGTGTACCTGGTACTCTCGGGGGTCAAAGGGAGGAGTCAGATCACCTGGGACTGGAGTGCAGATGGTTGAGAGATGGTGTGTGGATGCTGGGAATTGAACCTGGGTCTTCTAGAAGATCAGCCAGTGCTGTGAATTGTTGTGCCATCCCTCTAGCCCTCCCCCTTTCTTTTTCAACTCCTTTTCACCCTCTTCCCTTACATAGGAATTTGGCTAGAACACTATTCTGCCATAACCTTCCCAACATAGATGCCACATGAACTTTGACTTGAAGGGCCTTCCTTCAAGGCAGGACTAAGCAGACAGTCCTACATGAATCTTTTCCATCTTTTCTGTATCTGCAGAAACTGTAGGGAATAAAACAAAGTGTCCACCACTGCCTCCTTCCTTCTTAACCAGTCTGTAATCTACTAAAAGAGTTGAAATAACAAACATGAAAAGCAAAAACATAAGAATAATATAGTGAGTGTTAAATCTACAAAGACAGTATGATGCTACCTACAAAATAGCATAAGATATAGTCCCATAGATATAGATTATATGGATATAGGTATTCTAACATGGTTTACAACATGCAGCATGTGCTTGCTTAACACTAATTGTAAGTATTAATAGTAAAATACTAAGATTAATAGTACTAATGTAACCACTACAAAATAAATAATTCCTTGGAGCTGAATAGCCCTTAAATTAATGATTCCAGGACTGGACAGATGGTTCAACAGATGCAAATACTTGCTGTTATTAGTTCAGGTTCAGTTCATAGCACCTACATCATGTCTCACAACAGCCTGTGACTCCAACTCAGGAGGATCTAGTGCTCTCTCTGGCATATACATACATACATATATATATATATATATATATATATATATACATATGTACATATATACACACATACATATACACATACACATAACATACATATATATGTGAAGCTAATATATGTTATTTTAACATACATAAAAATCAAAATAAATGTGGGAACAGGTCTGAGAATGGGGGATGATAGGCAATGAGCCACGTGACAAATCTCTGGAAATCAGACTCCCAAGACCAGCATCAGGTTGTAGATATGAATTTATTGCCCAGCACATAAGCTTATATACAGTGTTTGAGCCAATCTCAAGCCCCTAAATCTTCAACCAATCATATCTCAACACACCATCACCATGCCCCAGTGGGAACTGTGTCTGATAAGATTACTCAGAAGGATGAGGGTATGGCAGGGGAAGGAGGAGGGCAGGGTAAGGGTGATTACAGGAAAAGTAGGGAGTGAGGAAGGGAAGGAGATGGAGAAGGATGGGGAGGATGGAGAGGGAGGAGAGGGAAGGAGAGGGGGAGGAGGAAGAGGGAGAAGGGAGAGGAGGAGGGATGGGGAGGAGGGGGAAGCATTTTCACCTGTTAGGACTTCTATGAAGACAGAGCTTCCTCTTTGCTGTCTCACCTGTGTTTCAGGAGGCATTTAGATCATCTCCCACATCATTTTTACTGAAACTCACGCTAATAAATGACTCCCTTCCTAGCATCGTCGGTGAGAGTCGTCTGATAACAAGGATGGTGGTCACTGGGTTGGCTTCTACAATAAAATACCTGAGACAGGAGACTTTTGTAGAAAGTTTTACAGCATGCATAGCTTTGGAGGCTTCAGGTTGGAGGACTCTCTGCTTTGGTCACTAATGAGAACTCTGGGTGACAGTGTCAGGACTGTACATGAGAGTGAATGAATGAGCACATATGACCCATGAATCAGAGGCAGAGAATAATATTTGGTCTCACAGTCCTTGATGACCTGAGGAATTTCCATTAGACTCCACAGCACTTCCCAGGAGTTCTCCTCTGGATGGACCTTTGGGAGCCACCCATCAAAACTGTAGCAGTTACCATCTGAAATACAGCTATTTGCAAGAAAGGTAACCATTTAATGAAAGAAATTTGCCTTCTCAGAACACACAATGAGATGTACAAAATAAACCAAGTCATCCATCCCATCACTGACTTATTTTTCTAGCAACATTTTTTGACATAATTTCTTATTGAATTTTGGGGATTTCACATTATGCACCCCAATCTCATTTATCTCCCAGTCCTTCTATATCTGCTCTCCACCCTTGTAGCTCCACACACCCCCACCCTGCAAAAGTAAATTTAAAAACAAAAACAAAACAAAACAAAACAGAAACCATCTTATCAACCCTCTAGGTAACAATCTGCTCCTTTATCATCTGCAGCCATCTATGCACACACCACTCTGCTCCTCTGTCTTTCCTACATCTCCATCACATATTCATTGTTGTAGTGGCACTGGATGTCAAAGTGTGTTGTGCAGTATACCTGTTGTCTAAATAGCATTATTTGTGACTTTTCATTGCAATGAAGCCTCTGTCTTCTGCTACAACATCAATACTGGACCCTCATAGAGACTTTCAGATATCCTGCCCTGAGTCATAGGGGTCCTGGAACTATAGATCTGTAGAAGTTGTCTCTTCATGCACTCAAGCACCTCAGAGATGGGGAAGATGTTGGGGTAGGCCAACTCAAGGCTCTAGCTAAGATGAAAAACTCAGATGACAGCAGATGCTGGCAAGGATGTGGAGAAACAGGAACACTCCTCCATTGTTGGTGGAAATGCAAGATGGTACAACCAATCTGGAAATCAGTCTGGTAGTTCCTCAGAAAATTGAACATAGTATTACCGGAGGACCCAGCTATACCACTCCTTGGCATATACCCAAAAGATTCTCCAACATATAACAAGAACACATGCTCCACTATGTTCATAGCAGCCTTATTTATGATAGCCAGAAGCTAGAAAGAACCCAGATGTCCTTCAACAGAGGAATGGATACAGAAAATGTGGTACATTTACGCAATGGAGTACCACTCAGCTATTAAAAACAATGACTTCATGAAATTCTTAGGCAAATGGATGGAACTAGAAAATATCATCCTGAGTGAAGTAACCCAATCACAAAAGAACACATATGGTATGCATTCACTGATAAGTGGATATTAGCCCAAAAGCTCAGAATACCCAAGATACAATTCACAGACCACATGAAGCTCAAGAAGAAGGAAGACCAAAGTGTGGGTACTTCAGTCCTTAGAAGGGGTAAAATACTCACAGAAGCAAATACAGAGACAAAGTGTGGAGCAGAGACTGAAGGAAAGGCCATCCAGAGACTGCTCCACCTGGGGATCCATCCCATATACAATCACCAAATGCAGACACTATTGTGGATGCCTGAGAGGCTCTGCCAGAGCCTGACAGAAGTGAATGCTTGCAGCCAACCATTGGACTGAGCGCAGGGTCCCCAATTGAGGAGTTAAAACAAGAACTGAAGTAGCTGAAGGGGTTTGTAACCCCATAGGAAGAACAACAATATCAACCAACCAGATCCCCCGGAGCTCACAGGGACTAAACCACTAATCAAGGAATACACATGGAAGGACCCAGTCACATATGTAGCAGAGGATGTCCTTGTCAGGCATCAATGGGAGGAGAGGCCCTTGGTCCTGTCAAGGCTCAATGCCCCAGTGTAAAGAATGCAAGGACAGGGAGGTGGGAATGGATGAGTGAAGGAACACCTTCATAGAAGCAGGAGAGAGGAGGCATGGGAGAGGGGGTTTCCAGAGGGAAAACCAGGAAAAGGGATAGTATTTGAAATGTAAATAAAGAAAATATCAAATAAAAGAAGAATATTAACAACAAAAAAAAAAGAAATACTTTAACCTAGTTAAATGTGATTCTCCCAAACCCTTAAAAACTGTAATATGACTTGTGGCCGATATGCTTTTCTAACTAAAGGACCATGGAGAAGGCTTCAATGGCCTTTACACAATCCAACCAACTATTAGCAACACCTGAAATTTCTTCAAGTAGTCTCTCTCCCTTTCACTCAACCTCTACCTCCCCTCCCCCCTCTTCCTCTCCTTCTTCCCCTTCCTTTACCTCTCTGTCTCCTTCTATTATTCTTTTGATGTTTATATTTTTCTCTGGGCTACATTTTATTCTCCATGATAGCAACAAGGATGATTTGTACCAATGCCATGGACTGGGTTGCTTCGGGGACCCCTTGTTCCGCAGGGTGATAAAAATTCTGGCCTGGTGGGCAAAGAATTCAGCGGGTGACAAACAGACACAGCACAAGAGAGTGTTGTAACTGAATGCAATTTGTACAAAATAGAAATCAGACTTATACAGTATACAGAAAACAGGGCAAACTACAGAAGTCACATATGCAGGAGATGGCTACATCAAGGTCAGTAAAATCAAACAGCCAGGTGCAAGGTGGAGGAGCAGTGGTGTCTTTCTTCTTGGACTATTTTGGCAGCCTCGAGATAAATTCTCTGGGTCTGTCTGAATCAAGTATCTGAAAGTCGTATTTTAGCATTCCCTGGCTGTAACATAAATAATTAGTGATGGAAGCCCTACAACTTCTAACTTCTCACTGGCAGTAAAACAG
>NW_022196899.1:25811006-25818634 GCF_008632895.1 Mastomys coucha
CTGATAAAAAGTGCCTGACTGCTATCTCTAACTCTTGAGACACCCTGTCTGGTAAGACAGCTTCTTAGAAAAAAATTCCAAGCTAGTTACAGCTAGGAAATTTATTAGGATTATTGAAACACTATGAAGGCCAGGAAATAATGCTCAAACTCAGTTTTCACTAATAACAAAATATTTCTTAGGGCACCTTTATGCCTGAATAAAGAAAGCATGCAGATCTCCCCACAGATTATAGCAGAGATCAATCTGGAATACTTCTGAGTTAGAAGACGTCAGCAACTGGGCTACCTCAGGAGACAGACTCCTTTGAAGTATATGCCTCAAGTCAGTGATCAGGTTTTTAGGCCTGTCCCAGACACAACTGAAGTAGATGAGTTATGTGTAACATACCAACTTTTATTAATATAATCTGTATCTTGATAGTGACAAGCAATACCCAGCATTAATTTCAGACCTTATGAAAGCCTGTCATCTTTGTAGCACATATTCCCTACTAAGACAGTCAATACAGTGGTGGTGAACATTTATTGTCCAGACTGCATAGACCAGATTTCATGACCACTTCTGTAATGCTGGAGGCAAGGCATATGGTTGATGCTGCACTAGATGCAAGTAAGCTCATTCTCTAAAGAAAAGCTGGTATGTGGTGGTTAGGGTGTGGCTCAGTTAGTAGTTTCTTAGTATGCACAAACCTTAAGTTCTGTATATTGGATGTAGTTCTATACGTCCCCAGCACTCAGAAAATGAAGGCAGAGTGATCCAGTTCAAGGACATTCTCAGCAATACAGCAAGTTTGAGGCCAGCCTGGGATGTATGAGACTATGCCTCAAAGTTAAAGAAAAGTTTTTGTGGTAAAAACTGGTATTGGTAAAGAACAGAAGAAAGAATACTGGGTAAATAAAACCAGCAGATGTCTACTGCAGGCAGGTAGAATAAACCATGCCAGATTCTTCTTAACACATTTCCACTGAAGGAGAAAGTTTCTACACTGAAGGTTGCTGGGAAAGAAAAGGGGAAAGAGGAGTTGGTGTTCACAATGCTGTCCGCAATATTTCTATAACTTCCTCAATATTCTCATACAATTACCAAACGGAATTCTGGTTCTCAATAACAAAGGGATACAAAGGTATTGGGTTTTGCAGAGGACAGAAAGCTCACTTAGAAAAAAAGTAGATAGATGGTCTGTTGGTGGCACAATAGGCGGGAGCTGATTGGAAACAGAAACAAGGTTAAAAGAAGACTGACACACATATATGGAAGGAATTGAGAACTCTTTAAGGTTAGCAATCATGAGAGTGTGCAGGAATGTGTGTGTGTGTGTGTGTGTGTGTGAGAGAGAGAGAGAGAGAGAGAGAGTTAGCAAATATTACTAAGGAACTGATTTGTTTCTCCTAGAGCTCTTAGCCTCTGGAACCCTGGAATGTCTATTTGGTATACCAACAGTAGAGTGTCTCCTCCTGCTTCATGCTTACTTGAGAGTAAATTAATGGAAGAACTCATGAAGAGGTGAGGTAGGTAAGAGTTGTGTGAAGGAGTGAGGTAGGCAAGGGGTGTGGGAGGAGACTTCCCCAACCTCCTAGGTTTTTTTCCACATCAAAAAATTTAACAAAGTAACTCATCCTCAGACTATTCAGTGACATTTATTGCCACAATTAAAACAGGAGGCAGCATTGTCTGCTGCATCCTCACCTACCATCTGCTACATCACAGTTACATCAGCACCTAAACACTTCCATGACACCCTTGATTCTTGTCTGTGCTAATTCACCAGCCTCCTCCTGTCAGATTATCAGATCTCAGTCCTTTCATTTGTGGATTCAAACTTTAGCAGTTCTTCTAGGCAGCTGCACTACCAGAATGGGTCCTCCTAGTGAAACATTACAATAGGCCTTCCTTGTGCCACCCTGGAGCATAGCAGGAGCCTCGTACTACAATCATTAACAGTATGTGTCACTGACCAAGTGCAGCCAGCTGTGACAGCTGACATCCAGTAGTACTGGGAAGGTAGTGAGCTCAGAGGCCTCAAGATGTATGTAAACCCTGCTGTCCATTTCCAGCACTAGACAGGTGTAGAATTCAGTGTTGATGATGTACTCTGATTCCTTTCTAGGAAGTTATAACCACCTGGAAACTTTCAGCCTCAAATACAGTCCCAGGATCTGCCAGGAGAAATTTCAAGCACCAGGCTGAGCTGCCAAAGGAGGCCTCGGGTATCAGTCTTGGTTTGTGCTTCCATGAAGGAAGAGATTTTTCCCTTTGCTGCCTCTAAAGAACACCAGTCTGTCTGACTGACTAAATGTCCTTTTGGGCACTAACAACAACCAGGCTAGCCCCATGGGCATTCAAGGCTGTTTAGAAGATCTATCAAGAAGATTCTCCAACTGAAAACCAATGACTGTTTCTTTTAAGAAGGAAGCATGCAATTAATTGACCAACCAGAAACTGCCAGAGTTCGCCACTAAACTCAGTTTGGAAAAACTTAACCAAGAACTGAATGAAGCCCAGTAGATCTTTGGAAAACCAAACACCAGCAAGGAACCTCACCTCTGACTACAAGATGAGCCAAGATCTATACACAGCAGCCATGTAGTCATTCAATTAGATGACCCCACCCCTCAATGTGGTGGAAATCAAGAACCCAAATCTATTGTTTGCTGGCATTAAGGGAAGCTTCAATCGATTTTTATTCAGTGGGGGTCCTAGCCTTTGTTAAGAAGACTTACACATCAAGAAAAGCTAGTGATATTTTGTTGCCATGGTTGTGTTTTATAAACACTGGGATGAACCCAGTGCACTGGAACAATAAATTCCTCTTGCTTTTTGCATTGATTCTGGCTCCACATGGTTCACTCAGGGGGTCCCCAGTAAGCTAAGGCTCAACAGGGTCTTACATTTGGTGCATTGGCTAGGAATCTGACTCCTTGTGGGAACACACTGGAGAGGTGAATCGGATGTCTTGAGCCTTTACTGTGGTTCCTGTTTGTCTTTCTGTTTGTCAAAGTCTGAGTCTGTAAGACTGTTTGAACTTTTGCTTGCACTTGTCTAGAGGCTCAGAGAGCCTACGGTTCTGGTGCAGTCAAGTGCAATGGGCAGACGTGCCTTAACGTCAAGACCACGGGGAAGGGGTGGGGGAGGGACTGAAAGATGCTTCAGGCCCCCCTGGAGGAAGCCAGGAAGGCTCAGCTCCTTCTAGAAACAGCAAGACAATATTGGAGGGAGCCAAGTATTGCTATAATCTGGTTTATCTGGCTCCTGCCATATAGGCAGGAGCACCTAGTTTATTTCAGCGTGGCTGGCATGGCCGAACAACTCTGTTATCTGGCCCCTGGTGTGTGTGCAGAAGCACCTGGTATCTGTAACTGGGCCCATAGAAGGGGCGAATTGTGTGTTGGTTGTCTTTTTCTGTATTCTTGGACCTGGATGCCCACCCATGGCAGGGTTGAGCTGTTTGTGTGGTAATTGTTTTTCTCTGTGTTTGTTGGTATCTCATTCTATGTTCTTGGACTTAGACTGATGATGTTTTTTGGACATTGGACAGACTGAAAGACAAGTTATTTACTCTCTGTTTCTCTGCATTGCCCCACTCGTAGGGACTTTTGACTTGTAGGTAATCAAAAGCAGTAGAGGAGAGAGTCTTTAGGCAAGGATCCTTAGGGCACCTGGACCAAGGGCCCTATATAGTTACCTAGAAAAATCTAGTAGAAGACCCCCCTCCTCCCTCATAGATAAAAGTCTTTCTTTCCCAAGACCTACCCCACAGGTTCTGACTATCAGGAAGAAAGAAGCGTGGGAGGAGAGATCCGGACCTGAGAAACTTCTGATCCACCAAGACTCTCCAACAGCAAACCTGTTACTCCAAGACCCTCTTCCTCCAAATCTCCCTACCCTAGCCCCGATGGCCCTGCCAGCACCAGTACCCATTCCTTAGCCCCTATGAGACTGGGACCATTGCACCCCCCTTCAATGGAAGGAGGAATGGGAGGAGACCTGAGAGCCAAACCCCTGATACTACAGTGGCTCTCTCACTGAAGGCATATGGGCCTCTGAAAAAGGGCAACCAGGCTATGCAATATTGGCCCTTCTCTTTGGCCAACTTGTACAACTGGAAGGCCCAACCTCCTTTTCCAAAAAGCCGATTAATCTCTTTGAGACTTTTATAATGCAGAAGGCCAGAAGCCAGAGACATGGGGGCACCATCAATTAACCAGGCTGTCATCGATAGCAGGTTTCCCCTGACTAGACCTGACTGGAACTTTAATACGGCACCTGAAGGTCAACCACCAGGCTCCATTGGCAGGTCTCACGACAATCTACAAATCTGACCAAGGTATATGAGGTTAGACAAGGATCAGATGAGCCACCTGCTCCCTTTCTAGAGTGACTCATGGAGGCATTCCATCAGTATACACCCTATGACCACAACAGCAAAGAGCACAAAGCTACTGTGACTATGGCTTTTATAGACCAGGCTAGTAAACATATCAGGAAAAAGCTTCAGAGGCTAGAGGAACTACAAAGATAAGTTGTTGAGGGATTTAGTGTAGGTTGCTGAGAAAGTCTACCATAACAGGGAGATAGAGGAGGAGAAAGAACAAGAACGATGAAAGGGAGATGAAAAAAAGTCCTGACTCTCAGGCTAGAGGATGAATACAAGTTGTTTGAGACTTTGGACAGGATACCACAGGACCTAGACTGGTGGTTCAAGGCCTTTCTCCAGGCTCAGAGCCCAAGCCTCCCTGGTGTCTGTGTACCAATATCCAATGTTGATGGAGGCCCAGGACAGAATCAGGCCCCACATTACCAGGTTCCTAGAACAAGGGATCCTGTGGAAGTGCCAATCAGCTTGGAATACTCCCCTCCTGCCTGTAAAGAAACCTGGGGCCTTAGACTAAGGAGGAGTTTCTAGAGGGGACTAAATGCCTCTTGGAGGCTAGAATGATTGAGATACAGAGCTTCAGCCAAAAAGGCCCAAATATGCCAGAGAAAAGTAAGTTATCTGGGCTACCTGCTGAAAGATAGCCAGTGCTGGCTCTTCAACGCTTGAAAGGAGACCATCCTGCACATCTCTCCTCCACAGAGCTCCAAACAGGTATGGAAATTCCTGTGCATGGCCAGGTTCTGCCGGTTTTGCTGAATTGGCTACCCCCTCCACCCCCTGACTAAAAATGGACAGCCCTTCAATTGGGGTGAAGAAGAACAACAGGCATTTGATGTGATTAAGCAGGCTTTACCAGAGGCCCCTGCTCTAGGACTGCCTGATGCCAGCAGACCTTTCCATCTTTATGTAGTAGAAAATGGGGATAACCAATGGAGTGCTCACTCAGTGGCCAGGCCCCTGGAAGCAACCAGTTGTCTATGTGTCAAAGAAATTAGACAGTGCTGCTTCTGGGTGGCCTGCTTGTCTATGGATAGTGGCAACGATGCTGGTTTTAGTTAAAGATGCTGATAAATTGACTCTGGGCAAAATCTGACTGTGGCAGCTCCCCATGTCTTAGAGAACATCGTTCGCCAGCCCCTGGACTGATGGCTGACCAACGCCCTCATGACTCATTATTAGACTCTGTTGCTAAACTCAGATTGGGTGACCTTCGCATCACTAGTGGCCACCAACCTGGTCACTCTGCTCTGAGCAAAGCCTTGGACCTGAAGGCAGGCAAAGAGATCAACATCTACATGGATATCAGGTATGCCTTTGCCACAGCCCACATACACGAGGCTATAAACCAAGAGAGAGGACTACTCACATCAGAGGCAAAAGAAATAAACAAGCAGGAAATCTTGGATCTGATGAAGCCAGCAACTATGAGTATTATTCATTCCTGAGACATCAGAACGGAAGAGACTCAGTGTCCCTGGGCAAAAACCAGGCAGATCAAGTAGCTCAAGAAGTGGCTATGCAGGAGCCTATCCTGGTTATGGGTCTGCAAGAGAAACCCTCTGGGAGATGGGACTTGACTAAGGGATCACTTAGAATGTGCTAAAGAAGAAAGGATTCAGATTGCTAGCCACCCTACCATCTATTGCCAAGAGCAGATAGGACAATGGCACCCACAAGAAGGGAGAACTATACTCCCCAGAAAGCAAGCAAAAGACTTACGAGGCCAAATGCATAGATGGACTCATTTAGGGGATAGAAAGCTTGTCCAAGCAGTTAGGAGACCTAATATATATACCTCAGGTTCTGGGCCAAAAGAATAGTAGAACAGTGTAAGGTATGCCAACAAGTAAATGCTTATGCAGCCAAGAATAAACAGGGCAAGAGACCTAGGGGAGAACACCCTGGAGTTTATTGGTAGGTCAATTTTACAGAAGTTAAGCCTGAAAAATATGGTTGCAAATACTGTCTAGTGTTTGTAGATGTTTTCCATGGATGGGTTGAAACTTTCCCCACCAAGTAGGAAACAGCTACCATGGTAGGTAAGAAGATATTAAAAGAAAATTTTCCAAAGGTTTAGAGTACCCAAGGTAATTGGGTTGGATATTGGTCCTGCTTTTGTCTCTTAAGGTAAGTCAGGTATTGGCAGAGATATTGGGGACTAATTAGAAACCCCGTTGTGCATACCATCCCCAGAGCTCAGGACAGGTAAAGAGACCTTGACTAAATTGACATTAGAGACTGGCTCAGACTGGTTGGTGCCCTTCCCCTTGGCCCTGAACACCTTCTACCATTTTAATCTGATCCCTTTGTGATCCTGCATAGGACACCCACTCCCTTGACCCCTGTTCTTGATACCCTCAGAGTGACTTTATAGGCTGACAAGGATCTTATGGCTCAATTGCAAGCTTTCTAGATCATCCACTTAGAATTGTGGCCTAAACTTAGTTCCCTGTATAATGCAGGTACCCCAGAGGTTCCACACAAGTACCAAGTTGGAGATTGGATATATATTAAGAGACATTGTGATGAACACTTGGAAACAAGTGTAGAGAGGGCCATTCCTGATGTTGTTGACCTCTGCTATAGTGGATAGAGTAACTGCTTGGGTTCACATCAAATCAGCACCTGCACCTGATGCCAACTAGATAGCAGCCAGACACCCAAGCAATCCACTTCTGCAAGGCCAGAGAGGCCAGGAGACAGCTATGGTGTATCTTCCAGTGCTGAGCCTAGGCAGCCCCCACAATCCTACCAGAGTGACTTGGCAAGTGCTCTCAGCCACTGGTGATATAGCTTGGTCCACTACCCAAGTTGTATCTGGTGGCTGGACCCTGTCTTTGATCTCTCTGATTTAGCAATGGGCCTTGACTTCTGGGGTGTCGCTGCTCTGGAGACACAGGTAGAGGGATTGCCTGAATGTGGGGGACGAGGGACTTGTGAGTCTAAACCATGTCCCAGAAGTGGCCTTGGAAGGTGGGACTTAGGGTGCAGACACCCAAAATTGAAAAGTGTCCTGTGAGAAACCCCCATATATATGTGTCCCCAAGATGGGAGAAGCCAGCAGCAGGCCCATCAGTTTTAGGGAACCAACCATTTCTTCTATGCTACCTGGGGGTGTAAAATGTCAGGAAGCACATACTGGAGACCATTCCAGGAGTAGTTAAAGATTCAATGGCCAAGGTGAGAAAAGGTTTAGCCAAGCAGGAGAAAGAGAGAGAGAGAGAGAGAGAGAGAGAGAGAGAGAGAGAGA
>NW_022196899.1:25818644-25822501 GCF_008632895.1 Mastomys coucha
GAGAGAGAGAGAGAGAGAACAGAGTTAGGGCTGGTTCGAGTCTTGGTTTAACAGCTCCTCCTGGTTTACTTCCTTGATTTCTGCATTGTTATGACCCATGATAATTTTGTTCCTGCTTCTAAACTTTGGCCTTTACATTCTAAATTACTTAGTTGCTTTTATTAAATCTCACATAGCTGCAGTACAATTGATGGTCCTGAGACAAAGATATCAAGAGCTAAGTGCAGAGGGCCAGGGATATGAGCTGCATAACTATCTACAATAGCTTCAGGATTGAAGCATGCACAAAGAAAAGGGGGGAGTGAAAAGGTCAGCTCAGGAACTTTAGGAAGGTCATGGAACACTTGTGCTTCCAGAAGGGAGAGTGCCCCAGTGCACTGGAACAATAAATTCCTCTTGCTTTTTGAATCAAAAAAAAAAAAAAAAAAAAAAAAAAAAAAAAAAGGAAGGAAGGAAGGAAAGAGAGAGAGAGAGGTAGAAGGGGGTGTCATGCTGAAGCATCCCTTTGCCCTAAGGTACCAGCCACACAATGAATGTAGTATGGAATAGAGTTTATTTAGGGAATGAGGAGGGGAGTTGAGGAGGGATTAGAGACAGAGAAAGGCAGAGAGAGGAGAGAAGGGAGAAGGGAGAGAGGAGAGGCCAGCAGAGAACACATGGAGAGAGGGGGGAAGAATGGGGAGAAAAGGGACAGAGTGGGTAAGAGAGTGAGGAGGAGTGGGCAAACAGCTCCTTTTATAGTGAGTCAAGCATACCTACCTGTTGCCAGGTAACTATGAGGCGGAGCGTAGAAGGAATGCTAACAGCCACCAATGACTGAGACAGTAGCATGAACTTCAGATCCTATCAGTTGTCCCCCATGTCTAGCCATTCCAACCAAAAAATCACCAGATTCTGGGGGTTCTGAAGTCTTCCAGGCACTGAGTGTTTGCATTACTGCTCTCTCCACAGCATCTCTGCTCTGCTCTGCTCTGCTCTGCTCTGCTCTGCTCTGCTCTGCTCTGCTCTGCTCTGCTCTCTAGTCACCCTACTAGTTCATTTGTGCTTCAAATCTCATATCCAAAGAAAATGCCCACACACTCAAGCCCCATCTATGTTTCCATAATCCTGTTGCATCCCTCCAATAGAAATGTTTTATCAAGCCAGCCTAAGTGGTGCTGGTCCATGAACTCAGTTTCTCAGGAGCCAGAGGCAGCAAGATCACAAATTCAAGACCTGCCTTGGCAATTCTGAGGCTCCTCTCAAAGTGAAAAAATACAGGACAGGCTAAAACTCAGTGGTCAAGGACTAGCCAAGATACATAAGCCCCTAGGGCATAATAATCAGTACAACAAAAAAAGAAAAAAGCAAGAAAGAAATCAATAAAGAAAGAAGTTGAGGATGAAGTGAGGGATGGAGGGAGGGAGGGAAGAAGGAAAGGAAGGAAGTAGTGAGGGAGGGAAAAATGTTTAACAAACCATATCACAATATTTCTCTGGGAAAATCTTGAAGAGGACCTGTTTTTATCATAGTTGTTTTGTTTTGCTTTCATATTTCCATCCCCTAGACCAGCACAGTTCTAGGTACAGATTGAAGGAAGCTCAACAAATATTACTTAAGTGAATAAATGAGCAATTAAATTATTGGACTCAGAGCCTTGTGGCCAGAAGCACTGCGTACAATACAAAACACTTGGTAAGTACATAAGCACAGATCACTTCTAGATTCCTGGAGTCTGATAGAAAGATAGCAGATGGCCCAGAGCAGACTCTGTCTGTCTTGAACAATAATTTCTCAGAACAGCAACACACTGAGCATCATATATCATCCAGGAAGCCCAAGAGCCTCACTACACGTGAACATGAGATGTAAGCGAAGATAAGAGGAAGAACCTCAAAATTGTAGAAAGGAACACCTCAAAAAGGACAAGGTGCTTAAATAAGTGACCAAGTGCACAGTGACTGCAGTCACTCAGGCCTGCATTTGGTTCTTCATTGTGACACTGAGTAATATGTAATTAACTTGCGCATCCATTCTATCCCTTACAAAAGTAGCATAACAATAGCTCTTCCCCTAGGCTAAGTGAAATAATATATAAAAATGATTAGTAAACTGACCACCACAGAGCTTAATCAGGAAAGGTGGAAACTGCTGACTAATGATTCAGTCATAGGCAATGATTATTTTTAGAATTGGACATTAAAGCATGAAAGAAGCACTGTTCCCCAGTCTCATTCTCACTGCTGCAACAGTAAACATACCCACATCTCCTGAGGATCCCACAGTCCATTCTTTCCTAACTTCCCTCCCTTCACCAAGTCAATTTATCCCAGCTCCCAACCCCAGCAGGCACTCCCAACTAACCCAAGGCCCTCTCCTCCCAGGGCAGTGAGGAGTGAGCTCACTTCCCAAGTGAGCTGAAGTAGAGCCGTGCCACTTCTAATGCACCTGAGACCCAATGCCTTTAGTCTCATCCCCAGCTCTGTAGCAGGAAACCCACTGTGATCACACTTTCTTCTCTGATCCCATCCCCAAAGGATCACAAAGACCTTCTCTCCCATTTTTCTTCCCCCAACTGATTTTAGTATCCAAGTCTCCAATACCAGCAAGCATCACCTGTGAACATACTAGCTGAGCAAGTCAGTAAAACAGGAACATAAAGCCATCCAAAACAGCTACACACAGTCTCTCCAAAAATCTAGAGAGGAAACAGAAACCAAAAAATGAAACACCCACCCATCAAAGATAAACTCAGGAATTGGCCCCTTGACCAACAATAACACCAAAGTCATCTACCAAGCCGCCAGGCTATGAGCACAATCAATAAGACAGGCAGGGCAATATGTCTTTTCTAGAACTCAGCTATGCTGCCACATCAGACCCTGAATATTCTAGCACAGCTAAAGCACATGTAAAAGACCTTAAAACCAACCAAATGAGCTTGAAGATGAAATTAATAAATACCTTAAAGAAATTCAGGAAAATGTAATGGGAAGAGAAAGAATAAATACCTAAAAGCCAAGAAAACACAAACCATTGAGGGAAAGAAATAAAACTGTTCAAAACCTAAGAATGAAAATAGACACAATAAAGAAAACATAAACTGGAGAATTCTGGAAATGAAAAAGTTTAGAAAATCAAACAGGAACTACAGAGGCAAGCTTGACCAACAGAATATAAAAGAGGGAACAGAGACTCTCAGACACTGAAAATATAACAGAAGAAATTGATACATTGGCCAAAGAAAACATTAAGTATAAAAAGTTCTTGATACAAAACATCCAGAAAACCTGGGACAGTATGAAAAAGTAGAACCCAAGAATAATAGGAATAGAAGAAGGAGAAGAAATCCAGCTGAAAGGTCCCTAAAATATCTTCAACAAAATAATAGAAGAAAATTTTCCTAATGCAAAGAAGGAAGTACTATAAAGATACAAGAAACATAAAAATTACCAAATAGATTGGACCAGAAAAGAAAGTCTCTTTGCTACATAATAATAAAAACACTAAGCATAGAGAACAAAGAAAGAATATTAAAAGCAAGAAGGGGGAAAGGCCATGTAACATAAAGACAGGCATATTAGAATTACACCTAACTTCTCAGTAGAGATTCTAAAAGCAAAAAAGACCTAAACAGAGGTAATGTAGTCTCTAAGAGACAATAGATGTCAGCCCAGATTACTATACCCAGCAAAATGTCCAACCACCATACATAGAGAAAATAAGACATTCCATGATAAAGCCAAATTTAAACTATCTACAAGTCCAAGCCTACAGTGCTAGAAGGAAAACTCCAACCCAAGGAAGTCAACTATATCCATGAAGACAGAGGAAATAATGTCACATCAACAAAACCAAAAGAAGGGACATACACACAC